>NW_020219958.1:44635-55575 GCF_003070985.1 Temnothorax curvispinosus | reverse complement strand
ATTAATATTTCCATTGTTGTAAATCAATGGAGTTAAAATAATACTGTTTTGTGTTAAAATAACAAATTTTGACATACATGGTAGTTAAAAACATTGTTATTTAATTCAATTAAGGTAATGGTTTAAATTTCATCCTTTAATTTTAAACACAGTGTGTATCTCTATCTTCTCCTCCACGCATCGAACAATTTTTTTATGTTTACGGTTCCGCGGTACTCGCGGTACGTACCTTCATGATCTCCGCGAGGGCTCGACGTAAATTGGCTTGCGTGGATGCACCGCCGCGCGCAGATAACAAACCCTCGATCGTTCACGATTGCCGTCGACTTTTCGACGTCTGCGACATTGCACGGGACGGATGTGATCGCGACGGAATATAAAAGAAGAATTATCCGCGAGAGAGGTACCCCGAGCTATCAACTCCGCGAGCCGCACCGGCGATCATTAAGCGCCATGCGAGGAGGCGACAGCGACAGCGACGCGCGAGAGGAGCACCATGATATACACACGGTGGAGAGTCGGTTCGCGCTCCGGGCCCTCTCGCTATAATAACGTAACTCCCGGTCTCGCGCGCGCGCTCGGCCCGGACGCTGTGTACGCCACACAGGCGTAAGAGCGAACGCGACGCGGTACGCGATCGTAAACCCCCTCACTCTCTCCCGTTCCCGTTTTTACCCGCACGGCGTACGTTCGCCGTCGTCGAATGGGCGGCATGGGCATCGATGGGCGGGCTCCAACCCCCGTGGTTGCGATTCGCCCGGCCGCGTTCGGCCCACCGCCGCCTCGAGGAGAGAGAGAGCGAGAGAGGAGAGAGAGCGAGAGAGGGCGCGAAGGTGGCGCTGCCACGCGGTCGCAATTCGCACGCGTCTCTCCCCCACTTGAATCGCCGAGCGTGTCAGCGTGGATGAGAGTGATAGGGGCACGGCGGCCGCGTCGCGCTGATTGGCCGCGATCTTGTCTCGATCCGCGGAAGAGAGCTGTCCCTCTCTCGCCTATCGGTCTAGCGAGAGAGACGACGTCAACGGGTGAAACGAGGGGGGGGGGGGAGAAACGCGGACCTCGGGGCAGTTACTCCGTACCGATGCTCACGTTAATTTGTAAAAAAAAAAAAAATTATACGTATTACGCGTGTGTACCATCGATATTATTAATTCGCGCGTATAAAATATTTTCCTCTTTCCTCTTGTGAAGTAGGGCCCTTTCTCCGACATCGAACATGGAAACAGTTAATTTCGGCCAAAACTCGATTAACTTGTCGAGCGGTATAACTCGCAATATCTCATTAACTTGGACGGAATTATTAAGTCATTTGGAAAAGCAGATTAGATAAGGAAATGACGGATTAGAATTTAAAAATTTCGAGCCGCGAACAATTCCGTCGGTTAAAACCGGTCACCGATGGAGTTAATCAGTATTTAGGCGAAGTCACCCTATAATGTCCATTTCTACCAATGCAGATTAACTTTAATCTCGGTTTAACTTACTTTCTATCTTTATCTAACTCTTAAAATTAGAAAAAGATGAAAGGTAAATTAAACCGGGATTAAAGTTAATCTGCGTTGATAGAAATGGACATAAGGGGGTTGGTTCGCGAATTGACAGGCGCGCTCTGGCCTTTCGGAGCTGCTTTTATCGCGACGCGAGGTCGACGCTGCAGAAGCAAAGTTAAACTATACATATCTCGATGACACGTGTAAAATCTACAAACCGCGGGCACGCAGGAAGATGCAGCGTCTCCCGGCGTAGAGGGAACGTTGATATGAAAAATGGTCGGCGGGCACTCCCGCGTGCGCGCGGGGCCCTGTACGAGAGCCTGCACGGCGAACATAATAAATAACAATACGGAGTCTGCCTACGGATACGGGGATCTGCATATAGGTCCTGGCCTTATACCTGAACTGCCGCGGCGCGTCATTAAAATTATTTATGAGGAAATAAGAATCCGAAGCGCGCGGGGCCCCGGAGGTTCGCGCGAATATCCTTCTCGCGCCCTACGAAGGTGCGCGCGCGCTTATCCCCGATCCTCTTTAGTCAGCTAATGTCTGTGTGCGTCCGACGTTGGTAGATTAGTAGATTAAACTTAGACGTGTGTATTCTCTCTTTCGCTCTCCCGCGCAAATTGCGGGTGCGAACGAGCTATCGATTGAACGCACCCTGCAAACGTAACTGGTAATAACATCATTGGACAGTATAATTTTCTCTTCTTAATACTAAAGTCCAGGATATCGAGATAATTAAGATAACGTTAGAGTGTTCTTCGCGGAAGCAAAGACATAAAACTCTCGTTTCCTTCACTTCTATGTCGTTACATTCTTCAACATGCGTTAACGAGAAAAATTTCGATCTGTTTAGTATCTGCTGTAAGAAATTCACGTTACTCTCACCTGTTTGTTTTCGGCTGGTGCCTCCCTTTACACGCGCGCTCGCGCGTTTGCGCGCGTCACTCAATTAGCTACGGGCGTCTGTTTATTTACATAATCAGCCCGCGGAGTATTTAGCGTATCGATCACGTAATTATCGAGGCGAGCCGCCGGGCCCGCAGACCGGAGGCAACGGAGCTCATTTCGGGCCCGGTATAAGCTCAGCGCGCGCGAGAGCCGAGAGAGCGAGGATGAAGAGGTAACGCCGTAGGAGGTGAGAAATAAAAATAAGGAGCTCGAGGGAATTCTCAGCTGGGGGTCATTCCTGACGGGGTCGATTTTCGTTCGGGGCTTCGAACGATCGACCACCTGGCCGCACATAGTTACACCTTGTAAACGGTCACTGTCTACCGCGCGGACCGAGCAATAAACGCGACCGAGAGCCGACTCGTGCTGGCTGGGCTGGCTGGGCTGGCTCGCTGGCGCGTACAACACGGAAAGGTATTCAACTGAGATTAATCGCCGTAGATTTGTCACGGGCATCGTTGCGGGAACGGCCGCTTATCTCTCTCTCTCTCTCTCTCTCTCTCTCTCTCTCT
Source organism: Temnothorax curvispinosus (assembly GCF_003070985.1). Taxonomy (NCBI): domain Eukaryota; kingdom Metazoa; phylum Arthropoda; class Insecta; order Hymenoptera; family Formicidae; genus Temnothorax; species Temnothorax curvispinosus. The sequence continues at coordinate 52,616 of NW_020219958.1, read as the reverse complement.
CTCTCTCTTTCTCCCCTCTTTTTTTCTCTCGTTCGGGAGGAACGGCGTTCCGGAGTGATCGCGTCGACAGCCGTCGGGTCGAGAAGACAATTTTCAACGATAATTAATCTTACTCCGTTGCAATCCCGTCCATTGATCCCGTCACGGATTACGGCAGTTTAACGAGCTCGTATTTGGACAGTTAGCTCGGGAAGTGTCCAAAGTGGTAAGCGAAATCCGACGATCTGACATCACGAAAACGTGCGTGGCGACTTTCTTGTTGTAAAAATTAATTTTCTGGATACGGGTTTGTATACGAGGCAGTGTCGCGCGATCCTTCTCGATCGACGTATTAGGTTTTTATTTGTCTCGCGATCGAAAACCGTAATTAGTATCCCGGTGATTCTCAAGAAGTATATATAGGATCCTCGCGAATCCCCCAAAGTGCGCGCCGCTCTTCGTCGCCGCTCGCATTGTTCGCCGTCAAATCGACGCGGCAATTTTGCAAACGACCGCGACTCGAGAATCGTGCGAAGTGGTTAAACGGCGGGGCACTCGGTGATCGAACGGTCGCGCCGGCCAGTGAATGATACGAGAGGAGCGCAAACGGCGCGGCTCGCCGACTCTGGGGTTCGGTTCGGACGTGGCGCGCAGCGTAAAGACAGGCACCCGGTATTATTAATGCCCCCTCGACACTCCGATACCATAGAGCTAACGATTATTTACTTCGAAATATTTATCCCGTATCTCCGTGCACGCCCCATTATCGCGGCCGCATGATAAACGGTCCGGTGTGAAAAATCGATTTTATTGTCAGTACGTGTATACGTATGCGTGTATACACGTGTACGTATATGTGTATACGTATACACGATGCATTCTCTCGCAGGCATTCTTCCCATAAGCGGCTCTCCCGCGCTCGTACTCTCTCGCGGTTAACTCCGCGAGAGTATGTAACGTTTCGACAGTCGAGCGTCCATCGACGGACCACGGGATGATGGATACGCCTACTCTTGATATTTCGGTGATCAATAACGCGCGGCTCTCTCGCGGTGCCGTTCGCGCCGAAGGTGGGAACCATTATTCACCCGTGCAGTCGCCGGTGAATAAATAATTTACTTCGTCATACCAGCGGCCATCAGAGGACCAACTTCGCGGCGGCGGCGGTCGAGCCCTTTCCCCGAACCCTTTGTGTTACCGATAATAAAAGTATGCGCGCGATTCGGTCTCTTCTTGGGCCACATCGTCGGAAACGATACGGCGTGTAGAGACGCGAGCGTCTCTTCTCGGCCGTCGATGTGCTATGGTGTTCGACGGTTCGATGCGCGTCGAGAGGGCCCGGGCAGCCGCGGACTTTGAATGGCACGGTCGATTTATCTCCTTTACCGCGAGAGACCGGGCCATCAACGCGATCGGACGGGGGTTCGCGTGTGTGCCCGTCTGCCTGCTTATACCTGCGTATGTGTACATACGTGTATCTGCGTATGCGTGAATACGCGTCGTTTCGGTTACGCGCGCATGCCTATACGGACGAAAGCTGACCGCGGTCGGTCACTATTTGGAAGCATGATCGGTAGTTTCGATTCAGTACGACGCAACCTCCCCCACCCCGCATCCTCCTTTGATACGATTATTATCTCGGACGACGATAATTAGCGCCTACTTAACAATCGACTCGTATGCGCGCCGCTTTTGTGCCCCCGACCGAGCTCAGCACCGTCTCGATCGGGATTTCGCTTTCCACGAGATATCATTCTTACAAAAAATCACGCGTTATTAGGCGTTATTACCTGGTTGAGTATGTTCAATTAATTTTTTTATGTACACTGTGCGAGAGAACAAATTAGTTGTTACTACAATTTCACTATAATTTTTAGTTATTTTCGGTGCCAGCCACATTTTTATAGTTATTTTAACAATGCGAATTAGAGCTGACTCAATATTACATTGTTGTTGTCATAGCTTTAACGCGCATTCATTTAACCATGATATGATTTTATACATTATAACCTGTAATTTATGTTTAGTATATATATAAGTCGTACTATACTTATAAATATAATGAAAATTACTATAAGTTAAACATCTATACATATAAGATTATTTTTACTAATGTTATAGCAATAATAACTATAAAAATAAAAACCTCAACCATAATTATTTTACTATGCAATTATAGTCGCAAATACCAAATACTTTTCTCTCAGTGTACCACACAGAAAAAAAAGAAGTTTAAATCAAGACTTATATAGGAATTTTTTCTTAATTAAACTATATATATAAATACCTTCATTGTCCGTTGAATGTCCGTACGATTGATCGATATCTGTAATACGTAAAAAATGAACGAATCAACTCGCAGAGGCGACGATTTAACTAATTGTTCGCCGATTATTTAGACCCCGGTATAATCCCGTCGATTGACGAGCGGCCAGTTTCAAGATGTGGAGCATTATCTCACAGGACGGGCGCACATTCAAAGAGATCTATAAAATCTAAGCAGCCATAAAATAGGTCTCCGAGGTGGCCTTGTCTTGATCCTAGATTTACGTGTATTAAAAGGGAATTACAATATTAATAAGGCCTTTTTAATGGGCGAGCGCGCGGCCTTCATGTTCGGGACCTTCGGAGCCCTCGGCTAGGAGATCTTCGCCTTCCTTTGAAACTCGTTACGATTTCAGGGGGGTTTTTCTAATGCCGGGAACGGAGCAGCCGTAAATATCGACGGAAATATCGTTTATCGTTATTCACACGCCGGCGATATATCATTCCGTTCGTGTCCACACTTGGAAAAATCACTCTGTGATGCTCCTTTCTCTTTCTCCCTCTCTCCGTTTCTCGTTTTTAATACAGACGATATAGGCTAGTCTCTGCGTAATCGATCGCACTACTTCTTCTTTCAGACGTTCTTCGCGAGAGAACAGCCAAAACAAAAATTTTGCATGTCTATCCGGACGTAAAACTTTGGACTTTTGGTTTTTGTGCTACAATAAAATAGAGTTAGAGGTGTCTTGTATGCTGTAACAGCCATTCCTTCATCGTAACCTTAGGCTTCAGAGGGATTTCTTTTACGAACGGAAGAGAGGCAACTATTAACCGGGGTGCAGACGCCGCCTCGCGACCTTTTAAATTTTAATCCGGCAATTAAAATATGTTAAGCAGCTACTTAATATGGTGTATGCACGTGTATGTGCATATAATATACTACGGGGCAGGGACTCGCAGTATTTCATATTTAACGCGAAACCGTAACTCGCCGCGGCTGCCGCTTCTCGCCGCTATATCCTTTTACTCCCTTTTTGATTTATAGGTAATTTATTATGGCTCTCTTTCTCCATCTCTCTCTTTCTCTCTTTCTTTATCTTTCGCCTCTCTTATGGTCACCGCGCTTCTTCAAACATATACGTGGAACGCGTTACACATGCGTGTAGAACGGTCGATGATTTTGATGACGCAGCTATACATACATGTATAATAGAAAGGAGATAGGTTCGAGAAGGATTCCTTCGTAGACAGGATATATTACCCTTTTGCGAATATTTTACATTTACGAGTTCGAGTAATAATTGCGATCCTCGCGCGAAGGAAGCGAGATTGAAATTTGAATTGATTACTCGACGGGACCGGATGGGACGATAAACAATTCGCCTTGCCTATTAATTTTCTTTTTTCCGAGACCGCGCTTTCCGTTGCTATATAGTTCGGCACAAGAACAAGCTTCGCGAGGAATCACGTTGATCAAGCGACGCCGGGCATGTCGCAATTATCATTAGCGATCATAAGGAAACTAACGTGCACTCCTCGAGACTATATGGTGTAATGACAACTAACAACATGCTTGCTGTGTGAGCCGCTCGTTTTCACCCGGTTCCAAGTAACGCGGCGGTATAGTACGATCGGGAGGATTAATATCGTTTGATGATAAACGCGCTCGCCCTCATGAGATGAGAATATTCCGTGTGCGCAATTCTTTTCGTCCCTTCGCGTAAGACGTAGCATAGTAAAACTGAATTATACCATTTTTTAATTGCATTTTAAACGGAAACGTACGTCTCTAACGTATCACGGAGAAATCGAGCGCTATATGTGCGCTCACCGGACGGCATTAATGCTCCCGTACATCCGCGCGTACACCGGCAAGACGCCGCGCCGGTCATCTACGAAGCCGTTCCCGAGCCGTTATTAAGTGCGTATTTCACGGGGAAACGTTTACGAGCAAAAACCCACCGACGCCATTATAGATACTTCCATTTTTATTGCGCCTGAAGATCGTTTGCATAGCTGATTACGAGAAACGGAGAACGGACGAGCGCGCGTATACCCCGCGACTGACGGGCTTCAGAGAAGGGCCGCGCGTTTCCTCTCTTCTTTTTACAATCGCGACGGAGAGGAAAGTCGCGGGGGGAGATCGGTGAAAATCTCGCGTAAGACGCGACGCGCGAAGAGAAAGTTGGCTCGCCCAAACAGAAAATTTCCCCGAAACTCGCGCGAGAAGAAGAGGACACGGAGGAGAATAATCGGGGCCGTCCCCCTTGATTCGCAATCTCGAGCGGAGGGTACTTGGAAACGAAATGGCAAAGGAGTCACAAACGGCAATCACAGCGCTAAGTACTAACCCAATCAAGCAACCGCCCTCTCGCTGCTTCCGTTCCTCTCTCTCTCTCTCTCTCTCTCTCTCTCTCTCTCTCTCTCTTCTCTCCCTAGTTTTCACGATGCCTACTTGAAGGAGCCTCATCCTCCCTTATTATGCCTCCACCTGAACGTTCGTCGTCATGAGAAACGGCGATTTTTCCTCGGGATATTTTCTCGAGACATTTGTAGATAACAATAAAAATCACAGGAATTTACAGTTAAAAACGAGGGGGTGAGAGAGAGTTTAGCGACGTGATTTTTTTTTCACAGATACATCCGCGGAGTATTAGGTAAACATATTTCTCTCTCCTCTTCTTTGCGGACTTTCCTCTCTCATTGTCAAAAGAACATATATCGCGAGGTAAAGGCAGACGAGCGGTCCTCCGTCCTCCTCGTCCTTGCTCCACTCCTATATCATTCCTTCTCCCCTTTCATAGTTCATATATCAAACGCTTAGGCAAGGCGGCGACACATAAATACCGGTACGCGGTGTATAAAAGCCCGCACCTCGGCAGGACGTATCCCCGGCCAGTAGATAAAATATATTAACCCACCTCGGGAGAGAGAGACTGCGCGACTGTTGGCCGCGTGGGTTTCACGATTTTCGGGGACACTTCCCCCTCAACCGTATACTCGTCGTTTCTCGCTTCCTCGCCTCGAGATGACTTACGACGAGCGGCGCGCTTTAAATTCTCCATTCTCGCGCGTGTATTTGTTACGTGTGTACGCATGTGTGCGCGGGATTATAGTAAACCGCAGAATTGTAACGATTCGAGGCAAGAAAAGAAAGATCCGAAAGTGTTCGGTGAAGGATGGCGTGTCTCTCGTACGCGCAAAGATGCTTTCAGTCAAATTCGAGATATGCTGTTTATAGACAATAAGGGTTTTCCCCCGAGTCCACCTCTTCCCCTTATCACGACGGCGAAATTAGATCGTTTGTATCATTTGCGACGGTACCAAACCCTGCCGCGTGCCATTCTAAGGACGACAATGGAGCCCGTGGATTCTCGCAGTGAGAGAGCGAGAGAGCAAGAGAGAGAGAGAGAGAAAGAGAGAAAGAGAGAGAGAGATCGGGGAGCCGGGGTCCCGAGAGATGATCAGATTATAGCGGAAACTCCAGGAACGAGGAATACGTTTTGCCGTTCGCGTACGCGCGTGACACGAGTAGCGAAACGCCGACATAAGGCATTGTTAGCGTCTCCAACAAACCGAGAACAAGCCCTCGGCCCCGGGGTTAAATGCTGTTAGCGCGAACTATCGAACTACCTCGATACCGTCGTCTTCTCCCGGTTAAGCGCATTACGTTACCCTATCTGGATGTCGAACAATCATTATCGCCGCGAATACGTGGCACTATCGATCCTAGAAAAGCTCGTTTCTTCATTCCATGAAAAAAAAAACTTTTTTCCCCTTTTTCATTCGTTATTATTCATACGCTATTTGGATGCCTGTTAGTATTGCATCTGTCAAATCGAGGATAACATCAAGAGCAACAGTGTGTAGAGTTTTTTCCGAAATATATAATTATCTTAATATATGGGTAACCGAGAGACGAACTCGTTTTTTTTTTTTGCTAGAACAAATCGCTACTCGAAATAGTAACAGAGGTGCGCTTATCGTCGGACCAGAATCGAGGCGAAGATAACGAGACGACGTCGAAGGATCGAAGGTTCGCGGTAACCGCGAAGGAGATCGCCAGATCGTCGAAGCGCGCGACGCCCGAAGCGGCAATTAAAACCGTTTGTCGTTTCATCGCCGAAGATAAATTCATAAGGGAGTCCGCGTAAAAAAAAAAGAAGGAAAGAACAGAGAGGGGGAGGCCGAATACACGTCGCGGTATGCGTGTGCGTGGCGTGCGCGCAGCGGCGCACCGAGTCTCGGCGATGATTTACAATAACCGTACCCTCGGTATATACGTTCTCTTAAGAATGACTATAAATATGCCGAGAGGGTGGTTTAATATGCGGTAGCCCTTTAATTTATAACAACTTATTAAATAAAGGCCCGCGGCCATTTACGCGCGACTCTCGTGAAGGCGAAACGGCCGCCGGGCGCGTCGATCGGTCGCGATAAATAAACAGCAGACTGAATCTCTCTAGTTCTCGTTTATCGAGCCATTTATCGGCGCGACTCGATATCGGGCTGCTACTACTATCGTTTTCGCCGTGCGTCGAGGTGTTTGCACTCCTCTCGATATACCTATCCGCGCTCCCGACGATCGTATCTGCATGTGCATTGACGTCGAAACGTGAGAACGCGAACGGTATCTCGTTCCATCGTATTCGTACATACACGTACAGCCGAGCACAGCCCGATGCACAATCGCGCACTTTGCCTGCGGCTATAGAAAACTATTTAGCCTCCCCCGGGATTCTGTCTATTCGGGGCGCGTGGCCGCGTCATTTAATAGGCGCATTCCGCTTCGCGGCACAACGGAACGTGCGACCCGAATTATTTATTCCTCACCCCCTAATCGCGCGGGGACGAGATGCCTCCGCTTTGGGCGAAATCGGCACGTACCGAATCGATGATTGGTGATAAATGACGAATGGCGGAAAAATGCTCTCTGAGGAAAGGCTTGAAATTGAAAGGCGCATCAGTAAGTGAAATCGGTGAAGCTAACCATGACGAATCTAAAGTACACCGTGTATACGCCGGCAACGGAGTATCCCGGGTGAGCTTGAGAGGAGAATTAGCCGACGCGCCGATTAATTTCGATACGTCGATGCCGCAGGCGTTCGGGGCGGTTGATCCCCCTCAACGCTTAATTGGCTCGGCTACGCTTGTTTCTCGCTCCCGTCGTGCGTGATCGAGGCGCCTCGTCAATGTAACAAACATTCTTTTACGAACCCGAGCGAGCGCTGCAACACGGAGAGCTCCCAGAGGAGACTCGTGGATCGTAAGAACCGAACGATCGCGCGGCGCGATCAATTGATCGTGCGCGAGACGTGACTATCATCTCGTATCATCTCTGTTCGCTATAGTCCCGCAAATAGGGGTTAAAAAGCAACGTGAAATCCGAGATGCGTATCTCGCGCGACGAGTCTCCATCCGTCTCCCTCGATGGGACGATCTAACTCGACGTCTCGCCGCTCTCGGCTTCGCGACCGCGTATCTGCGGTCCGGAGATCTCGTGCACACGTGCAACACAAAAACACCTTACGCGGTGGCGATTTTCTCCCTCGCACGTGCACGCGTCGTCCCAAGTCGCCTTTTCCGCCTCCCTCTCCCGGAGCTGCGGGGCGTGAACTCACGCCCACGCACGCGGGGAAGATAACTGTTGCGGGGTCATTCGACACGACGGCGACGAGCGTCGGACGCGAACACACACACACACACACACACACACACACACACACACACACACACA
>NW_020219958.1:0-44625 GCF_003070985.1 Temnothorax curvispinosus | reverse complement strand
CACACACACACACACACACACACACACACACACACACACACACACACGTCGACGCCGTCGTCGCTCCCCTCTTCGTCCCTCACCCTCAGCGGGCGACGTCGATGTAACAACCCTTACCGACACGGATGGCTCCCTCTGTTGGGGTTGCACAATCGCGCCCTGATTGATAATTTATACGGTGCGTGCAGGTTTATTTGATTATCAGCCTCCAGCTGGGCGGCTTGGCTCGCCCGCGCCACCGCGCGCCGGGGCGACTCGCCGACTCCTTTCGCGCGCGCTTCTCCTGTCGTCGCTCCGTTTTTCGGCGCTCCGCGCCGTCGTCCTCGCATTCCTCTCTCCTCTCTCTCTGTCTCTCCCTCTGATGATTGAGGCGATTGGGGTGAAACGTAAAAAATAAAAACGTCGATTGGCATAATTTCAGCGAATTTTACGTACAATATCTCAAACATGGAAGGGAATTTATATTATAGATATCTGCCGATATCATCGTCGCACTTGTCGGTTCCCTCAGTTAGAATGAAAGTTCAAATTAGTGGAAATATTTAATCCGGAGGGACAGATTGAGAGCGGGTGGTACCGTCGCGAAAGCGACAGAACGAAAATATTTGAGCGTGTCCGGATTAAATCGACGTCGCACGTCCGTACGGGGGGTGTTTCGTGTTGTTGTTTGAGTACGCTGCCGGGTGCAAGGGTAAATATGGACAATTACATATTTCTCCATCCTTCCTTCTACCCTCGATCCTGGAGATCGCGCGCGCGACGGACCCCAGCGAGAATCGTGACGCGGTATTATACGAGGCGCTCCACTTTAGGGTGGTTACGCAAGCGGGGGCTGTGTGACATGCGGGCGAGGTTGACTGTGCTGTGACAGAGAGAATCCGTCGACAGGGGGAACGTACGCGTGTTACGTTGATGGCATAATTGGTATCATTCGGGAGGGAGTCTTCTTTTGAGGTGACCCCCCAACGAGGTCCCCCTCCCTCCCCATTACGCGCGCACAATTATGCGCGTCTCGTTCCATGCGGTTACATTTTCTCGATCGAGCCGTTTTTTTCTCTCTTTTTCTTACTCGGATGAGACGCGGGGACAGGACGATACCGATCGAAAAGCGCAGCGGAGGGCGATCAAATCGTGTCGCTTTATCTTTCTCAGTTATACCGCACGCGATTGTCATTTGTGACATAAATCGACGAAACGTAGATCAAATAAGTAGATTAAACCTTTAATACAAACGTTGATTGAAAGTATAAATTATATTTTGTGTTTCATTCCGAGATATCTCATTCCTTTCCTACTTGACGTTCGTTTTCTTCTTCCGTTGCTCGTGCGTCCCTTTCGTCGTGTTCAAGCCCTTGATCCCTCTTACGCCCTTTAAATTGGAGAAAATCAATCCTGGTTTATCGGCACTGAGCGATCCTGTTCCGAAACCCTGGCTTCGTTTTACATCGTTGCGATTTGCGGGCGCACGATCTTTTACGCGGACGTCATCGTTTTCCACCCTCTCCAAATGATCGTTCGACTTCGCAGTCTCGTTTTCCACTTGCTGCAGCTTTCGGTTAACATCTCCGTTCGTCGCGTCGTTCTCAGGACGCGATGTGACGGGTTCTTTCGTTCTCGAGCGTTTCCACGTTCTTATGGGTAATCTGGAGAAGAATTTCTTTTCTTTCTTCTTTTCCATATCCGTGCGCGTCGCAGCAGCACCTGTCATTCTCAAAGCGAATGTCCTCTCGTTCTTCGTTACCTTCTCCTCGGGCGCCAATCGCGAGACAGTCACGTTGATCTGGTCCATTTTACTATTTCCAGAATTTCCACGATGAGAATTTGTGTTATTTCTTTCGTTCGCCGTGTATATCCGTCCGTTGCTCTTCGAGTCCGCGATGCGATTAAATGTTCCTGTCGATCGACTCGTTTCCTTCGGAGGATTATTGGGAAGTTTATCGAATTTGTCGCGGTACCGACGCTCGTCGACAGTGGCACTCGTGATTTCTTCTCTCCTTTCAGTAGTCTGAGACTTGATCTTCTTCCCTTCGGTCGCCGAATACGGCCTCGTGTTAATTGAATCTAATAAAAGAAACGTGTAACTTGCAAGTAAACAAATACAATGCCAAACGTTTATTATACACTGTCTTGTGATACAAGATAAAATTAAAAGTGACGTATTTAGAAATGTCTGAAGGATGCGCTTGGAAGAAACATTAACAATGTAACATATATTATTTTTAGAATTACGTATAATACGTATATTTAGATAATAGATAATAATTAATAATTAAAGATTTAATGCATTTTTTTCTATTATTATACACACATAAATAAAATAATTGATTAATGTAAGAATATTACATTCTTGCTATATTTTTACATTGATTAATTCTCTTTCATAATTGCAAATCAATGTTTGCTGAAGAAAACGTGATGTAAAACGCATAAATTATGTAATTGCAGAGACATCTACTGGTGCTGTGTAAACTACTTACAAACAACATCGGTAAAGATGGTCAATGTAAAGGGAAGAAAAAAAAGAGAAAAATTATTTCTTAATATTTTTTTCTTTGCAATTCTTACTTTTTTCTGCAAGATACACGTTCGAAATTCGTTTATCGATTGGCGCCTTCATCGATTGACTACGTGAAGCAAACGCGTTCGATGTATTTAATCGCAAGAGCTTGGGTTTCTCTTTCACTGTGTCGCCTTTCGAAGTTCGATACCGCGCGCTGTTTATCGGAATCTCAGGCGATAAGTTTTCTCGGCGGTCCTTTTTTAACGTTTCCTTAAACTCTTCTTCTCCTTCCGAATCAACAGTATCTACGCGTTTCGGCGGCGAATCGAAGATATACGATCTTTTCCCATGCGGTGCCATTTTCTGTAATTTCTCGTGATTTTTCGTCCTCGTTGGATTGAAGAAAGTTGTTTCCTCACATTCTGCATCGTTTTCAAATGAAATAAAGTCCCAGAAAGTATTTTTCATAGGCGCAATGGGATCAGCGGCATTGGGAAGATTATCTCTTTCGCGGTGCATTACTGTTTCATGAGCTTTCCCGAATTCTGCGAGAAAAAGATGATCAAATTAATACGAATCGATAGAAGAAATTCTTTCGTTGGCATCACTTTAAATTCTTAACATCTGTCTATATTTAAAAAACACGCACCCGCCTCGCGGTTAAAGCTTCCATTGGGCCTCGAAAGAATTTTTGTTCGTTTCCTGCGCTCGCTCAAATGAACATTGGTACCGCGCATTTCGCGGATATTCTTCCCGTCGTTCTCGGCAAACCATCGCGGAGAAGTACTCTCCCTTTGAGGTACGCGAATACTTTGCCTAAACGAAGCTTCGAGATCTCTCGAGTAGTCATACCGCGGTATACGTTCCCTACGAGAACGCGCGATTGCATTTCGCGGATTAACGAATTGGGCATAGTAGTCATCTTCTTCGACGGGGGAGTTGTTTCTTGGCAGCTCGAGATTGTTATAGGGGCTCTGCGCATACAAATCATCGTAATCCAGGTCGTCGATGTACATGTCATCGTAATCATCTCGCCGCGTTGTTCCTCGGACGTGATTTATTCTATTTCTGCCCTACGATCAATTGAGAAGATATCTGAAGCGTTGGCTTATTGTTGACTCGCGATCGCGTTTGCTTACTTCATCATTATTTACATCTGCAGCTGTTCGAGCAAACTCGTTCGGTTTATCATTGAGCCACTTGGCGATCCTGCGAGTCGATTTAAAGCTCTCGGCTCCACCGCGACGCCGATCGGACGCGCCGCGTGGAAAATGTATGGGAAACGTGGTATCCGTGTCGCAACCGACGTCCGCCAGTTCCACGATCCTGCCTGTATCGCCGTAAACGGTGGATCGGAAGATCGGCACGATGGGTTCCGCGTCGTCCACAAAGAGGAACATCGGATTCTCGAAGAACGCGCCCATATCTGATCGCGTATCCATCAACGAGACTGTGTCACGCGTCGGAATCGCGCGTCTGTAAAATGCAAGGCACGCGAAAGGAATTCATTCTCGCGTGAGATGTAGAATATTATGATCGTCGAGAGGACGTTTTTATCCGATTTTACAGTTTAACAATCCGCAGGAAATTTCTATCGACATTTATTTTTCATTCACCTATCTTTTATAATCCTCAACCGACAAAATGGGGGATATGTCGTGCCTCGCGGCGACGATGGCGAATCTCTCGTCAGACATTATTTACGTATTACAACGTAAATTATGTTTTTCTCGACCATTATCTGCGCACGAGTTGGTTATTTCACGTGAAAGATTTTGATTTTGACATTTTTCACCTTTCCGAGGAAGAAATCAAGTGACTCGTGCAGTTCGAGATATCGAAGAAATCCAAAGTCGCGGATATGTGTCGAATGAAGCAATATTAATCAGATACAAATTACGAGATGCGAAATCGGAAATGTGTATTTCTGACAATGGGTGTTTAATGTGTCACTGTGTGTGTGTCTGCAGTATTAAACTTGAGTTCGTTGTTAAATCCAAAGAATTGGGCGATCCAATCCTGCCTGCTGAATGGGCAGAACGAGTAATTTTTTAGCCGACTAGCACAGCATATTATAGTATAAATAAGAACAGTAGATATTTGTGTTTGTGTCGGTGTCTTTGAACTTCGTGGCAATTAACCAACCACCATTGTTGATTTGGCGAATGCGTTTTATTTGAATGATAGACACTGCTTTATAATTATTGCTTTAAAATTATTATTGTTCAACTGTATGTGCCTATAATCCCAGATAATATACTTATGTCTGAAAAACGTCGTCAAGCATCTTTTAGACATGCGTGCTTTGTGGAATGTCTTAGCAATTTTTGAATAGATTTGTCATTTACAGTTTTATCATATATTAAATCGATATATTTATATTTACAAATGCAAATACACAGCTTTGAGTAATAACTAATTTCGATGATACTTTACCTATTAAAATAACAAATAATTATTCAAAATAAATTATATTTTTTATACTATAATGTATTATCAGTTACCATGCAGTTTTAACATGCATTGGTTAGCATGTTTTTGTAGTTATGTAATTTACAAGCATATATGAAAGATTTAAGACTCGTGCGGTTCGAGATATCGAAGAAATCTGAAGTTGGATAACGTCGTTTCTACATTTTTATATCTTCACTACATTTTTGTTGAAGTAATTATGATCGCAACCCGAATGAAGTCGGCAGGAACGGTAGAGCTAATTATTATAATTACGTAATTATTTAATTACGCTTTATTTAATCAGAGAGAAACCTGAGAGAGGCCATCCCGGCCTTTTTCGTGTGTTGCTCTGTTGCATTTTCCGACGCGCCGCCTGAGAAAGTGCAACTCAACTACGTCGTGTCGTGGACCACGAGGTAAGGTCATGCCCGTTCTAGACTGGCGGATGGATGAGCCGACTCTCGGCAGTCTCGGCTCATCCGAGTGAGTGGTGTAGACGGGTAAAAATCTATAGTTTATGTATAGTTTATGTCACGTACACTATAGAAGGCGGATGAGCCGAGAGTCGGCTTATCCTCCAGTCTAGAACGGGCATCAGGTAAGGTGGAGGTAAGGTAACGAAGTTTTTACGATGAAAAATATTTTGTAGAATCCGCATCAATCCGTCGATGCGTCGAATATAATAATTCGAATTGTGTGTTCTTCGCATTGTCGTATTTCACTCTTTCGCCGCAAAATATTATCTTTTTTTTTTATTAGTCTAATAACAACGAGGTGCACACGCGTCTATTGTCGAGTCGCTTTGAGATTTACATGTGTTTTTATTTAAATAAAGGCATATACAAGCGAAGGTACATGTGAAAAATTAATACGCAAATTTGCGAAAAATCACGCAACTTCTATTCATCTATCTGATCCTATCGATTCGTGTGAACATGGGGGGTGCATTCGGGGAGCACGCTATTAGCACAATTATCGTCCAAAACTGTTCGAGGAGACGCTTTGTGGCGCTGTGATAGCCGATGATGACGTCACTGTAAAGGCAGCGTGACGTCATCACTCGCGCTATTTTCGCTATTATTTTCGAGGTGAGGCACGAAATACTATTGGCGCTTAAGCTGCGTTCGGGGAGCTTGCTATCGCTGTCGCGCTATTGGCTCTTCGAACGAAGTTCATAGCGTTTGCGTTTATAGCGTTAATAGCGTCTCCCCGAATGCACCCGTAGTATTAAGCGCTACTAACCTGATCTAATCTATAAGCTAGTAAACTATTGAGAATCGTGAAGAACGTGTTCCACCTGTGTGTTACAATAAACAATAAACGATCAAATTGACAGCGATATATTTTTATTACAAGTTATTTTGTGCAGTGAGAATAAAAGTTCTTATTTTTAATAGCGCTATATTTATTGATAAAAGGGTAGTAAATATAAACAATTGTAGCACGTAGTTTTCAAACTTTTGTAATTAAAGACACACCTACATATTTGTATTTTCATACTCAATTTATATTTATCGTATTCTTTAACGGAAACATAATTATCAGGACTTAAAAAAATCTAGCAGCTATATAGATAATTGCTACTGTCAATACTGTTGTATTCTATAATTACAGTACCCAGGTAGCAGAGTGACGTCAAATGATGTCTTAATAACGTCTTAATGACGTCTCTGGACGTCAATTAGACGTCTTTAGACGTTATTCTGCTACCTGGGTACTATATCTTATGGCAGTCTAGGCATAGGTCGTATATTACAAAAAGTGTAAATATATGAAATTATTTATGTTACAGAATGAAGCAAATCGATACTAATCAAACGGTTAAAATCCCAAAGGGATTGACTGTTACCGTCAAGTCCCGTCTGGTAACGGTGAAAGGACCAAGAGGTGTATTGAAACGATCCTTCAAGCACCTTGCGCTTGACATTCGTGTAAGTAGAATATTATTATTACAAAAGATATGATGTGTTTCTTGAAAATTGTCTTCCAGTAATCGTCTAATTTTAAACGAACAAACTGGAGTAATTGTATCCATTGTGATGAGAATTTGGATTCCCCTTCATTTCCCATAAATGATAAATCAACATCTGAAATATTTGCAATTTATATCAAAATGTTGCAACATTTGTATTTATGTCTTATAAGTGAATATTCTTTATTCTGTATTTCAGATGATCAGCCCAAGGTTACTGAAGGTAGAAAAATGGTCCGGTACGAAAGAAGAATTAGCTGCTGTTCGTACCGTGTGCTCGCATATCGAGAATATGCTTAAAGGCGTAACAAAGGGCTACCAATATAAAATGCGAGCTGTATACGCCCACTTTCCTATCAATTGCGTGACTACGGAGAATAATACAGTTATAGAAATCCGTAACTTTTTGGGCGAGAAATTCATACGCCGTGTCAAAATGGCACTAGGTGTGACTGTCGCAAATTCCGGCAAACAGAAGGACGAGTTGATCATAGAAGGAAATTCCTTGGAGGACGTATCTCGTTCAGGTAAATACTTTAATACATAATAAGTACCGGTAGTTTTCGAACAAATAAATAAACTTGGCAACGTTAAACATTGTATTCTATATTTTAGCTGCTCTCATTCAACAGTCAACGACGGTAAAGAATAAGGATATTAGAAAGTTTTTGGATGGACTTTACGTGTCCGAAAAAACAACAGTTGTAAAAGATGATGAATAAATTCTTCAATATATGACTGGACAATAGAATTTATTAATGCACATATTTTTATTGACCCAATATTGAAATAAAAATGTACAGTTTTTAATTGTCTTTATCAACGTTATACTTTGATACCTTATTTAGGCTATGCACATAAAAAGTAGTTATATATGTAGTTATATATGTCTTATTATAATCCCAGATAATACTCATGTCTAAAAGACATCGTCAAGACGTTTTTTAGACATGCGTGCTATGTGGAATGTCTTGACAATTCTTGAATAGATCGCCCATTTACAGTTTTATCATATACATATATTTTATTTTATAATAAATACTATGATATAATTTTATTAATATTATTATTACAAATAAAATCACAGGAAATATTAGATTAATTAAATATTTAAAGTAAAAACGTATTTCTAGTATTTCTACACGTGTACGAAAGTAAAAAATACACATTTTATTTACATTGTAAGTAAAAAATATACATTTTATATATTGAAATATAGAAATATATTTTTGTATAATCAATAAATTTATACGTTATATATTAAATCGATATATTTATATTTACAAATGCAAATACACAGCTTTGAGTAATAATTAATTTCGATGATACTTTACCTATTAAAATAACAGATAATTATTAAAAATAAATTATATTTTTTATACTATAATGTATTATCAGTTACCATGCAGTTAACATGCATTGGTTAACATGTTTTTGTAGTTAATTATGTAATTTACAAGCATATGAAAGATGGTTCGAAATATCGAAGAAATCTAAAGTTGGATAACGTTTCTATATTTTTATATCTTCACTACATTTTTGTTGTTGTAATTATGATGGCAACCCGAATGAAGTCGGCAGGAACGGTAGAGCTAATTATTAATTGCGTAATTATTTAATTACGCTTTATTTAATTAATTATATTTCTGCCCACGAATTGCAGGCAAAACGGTGATTTTATCTGCAGCGTTAAATCGTGACTACGAAGTTCCGCCTCTAAAGAAAATACAGATGGCGTATCGCTTGTATGTACATACGTTCGTGGAGTTTAGGACGAGTGACATGTCGTGAAATTATTTATTGCTTTGGAATATTGGAATTACAGAACGCTACGTTTACAGAACGCTGTTTTTTGAAAGAAACCTTGAACCTAACCTAACTAAAGAAGTCTGGAGTTAGACGTTCGTATGTGTCATCGAAATCAAACGTTTCCTGTGTAAATTACTTCACTCACAGTCATTTACTACGATGAATTCAATAGGTGATGATTTATAGATACATTACCTGTCAAGTCTCCGGATTTTGGAGTAATAAAATTTATTTAACGTTGCAGAAAAAAAACGTTGTCCTTTCATGGAGAAATGTTACCGAAAAAATCCGATTCATTTCGGTGAAATGTCACATCCTCATTGTAACTATCTGTATTCCTTAATTACATGTAATTATATAATTATTGAAGGTTAATAGCTGTCACTTTAATTTTAGTGGAGGAATTACTAGTGGATCAGCTGGATGGTACGATAGAAATACCAGAAGTGCTCCATTTTGCATGTAACGATCGTTCGCAGTTGTTAGATCAATTGAAAGTACTGCAAATGGTACTTAGGAAGGAGAGGGACAGAAATAAGGACAACCAGATGTCTGTAACCAGTAGTTCATCCTCTTTTAAAACACAATCTTTGTCTACTGCTACGTCAAGTAAAGAAGGTTACAGACAAAAAGACTTGAAAGAAAAAGTAGAGAGACATAAGGAGGCAACTGTACAGAAGAGGCAAGATAAACTCAAGCAAATGGATGCAGAAGCTCAAGCACTCTCTAGAGCTTTGACTTGCGAGGATAGGAAGGAGAGCTCGGAAAGTACTAAGGTCAGTGAACATGAGAATAAGTTTGTGAACATTAAATTATAAAGGGTAAACGTAATAAATGTAAGTTTGTTTGTAGCCAAAGAAGAGAAGTCAGGAAGCAACAGAAACTGGTTCTTCTGTTACGAAGAAGATGAGACAGATGAGCATAGAAAGCAGCAGTCACACTAAGGATAGTCAGCAGAGCATCAGCAACACTCAAAGCAGTTCTAGAAACAATGAGCGAGATGCAAATCGTGGGACGTCTATCATGGATATGTATGAAGCTTGCGATTCTGAAAAGTCAAGAAAGGAAGTTAGAAAAAGGGCCATTCAGATGATGAGACAATCTGGATATACGGTCTCCGTCGTGGAACCAGGAGAGTTTGCGATAAAATATGCCTTTTCAGCACCTTATCACTTATTCTACACGAGAGTGGAAAATTCCAGGGAGACTTACAATCAACAGTTTTCCATAACTTTCCCTGAGATTCTTGACCGGAGTCTTGGAGAAATTGTTAACAGTCTTCATTTAAATTTTATGGTAGACGTCGGGTGGCTGTGTTTGCAGTATCTGTTGGCTGGCCAACGTACAGATATGATGATTCTGTATGGCGATCGGGTGGATCGTGAGAAATTAAGTAGCAACATTACCATGATAGAAGTAGATATGCCGACCAAGTTTAGTTGTCATCATACGAAGATCATGATTCTGCAATACAAAGACGATGGAATCAGGGTGATTGTCTCCACTGCTAACTTGTATTCTGACGACTGGGAAAACAGGACACAAGGGTGTGCTAAATACTTTTAGATATTCCTTAATAGTACGATATTTGTCCATAAATATATTTTTATTGTGTTCTAATTAGATTATGGATCTCGCCTCACCTGCCCTTGCTACCAGAATCTGCGAATCCCAGTGACGGGGAATCTCCAACAGGCTTTAAAAAGGATCTCGAGCGATATCTGAATAAATATAGACATCCAGCTTTGACGCAGTGGATATGGGCGGTACGAAGGGCAGATTTTTCTGACGTGAACGTATTCCTCGTCGCTTCTGTTCCTGGGACTCATAAAGATAATGAAGCCGATTTTTGGGGATACAAAAAATTAGCGCACGTCTTATCGCGTCACGCTACATTGCCGCCAGATGCCCCTCAATGGCCCATCGTCGCGCAGAGTTCCAGTATTGGCAGCCTTGGTCCAAACTTTGAGAGCTGGTTATCGAAAGATATAATTCCGTGTATGTCGAGAGAGACTACTAAGGGTTTAAAGAGTCATCCACGTTTCCAGTTTATTTACCCGTCGATACAGAATTACAAGCAGAGCTTTGATTGTCGAAATTTATCTTGCTGCTTGCCCTATAGTACACAAGTGCATTCTAAGCAACAATGGATAGAATCGTACTTATAGTAAGCTACACTTGTTTATTTTTATTTTATTCAAATCTTTAGGCCTGTGTTTTTATACCTTAGAAGCGATCCGTTTTTTCTACAACTAGAATTTGATATATTTATTTTTATAGCCAATGGAAAGCTAAGCGAACAGGACGAGATCGTGCGATGCCTCATATTAAATCCTACACGAGAATTTCGCCCGATTTGAAGAGCATTCCCTGGTTTGTGCTCACCAGCGCAAATCTAAGCAAAGCCGCATGGGGAGTCCAACGAAACAATCATTATATAATGAACTACGAGGCTGGCGTTGCATTTATACCAAAACTTATCGTAAGCACCGTATTATTATTTTAATATAATTTCTAACATATTGATGAGTACGTGTTATTGAAATGTATTAAAGGCGCATGTTTTAGTCGATTGATATTAATTATTACTTCTCAAATTCTTTTGTATTCAGACTGGGACAACTACGTTTCCCATCGAGGACGAAGAGGATCCAGCCGTCCCAGTATTTCCGATTCCATACGATCTTCCATTGTCTCGATATGAATCGAGCGATAGTCCTTTCGTCAGCGACTTTCTCAGCTCTCTGGGCAGAACGTAATTTTGCAGCTAATACTAGTATTTTTTTTATCTCTTTAAATAACGGAATATTTTTGTATCCATATTTGTATATTTATTTGCATGTATATACAAATAAAGCATTGAATGTTTTTTTCTCTCGATCAAAACCTTTCCTTTAAAACTTATAAAATGAATAGGAAAAGTAATTTATATGGTTTTGATTTAGAGAATTTAACATTTTGATCACAGATATTGGAAATTAATATTAGCTTCTGACATAGCTACTTAATTGCCTTCATTATTTATATCCGTTGGAATTATCGGAATTATCTTAAATGATTTATTGCTCAATCGTGAGATACATGTATAATATAGGATTATTGACGCGGAAGAAAAGACAAAGAAGCAATAAATGTTGGAGAATTTTCGTATAGTGCATTCTTCCTCGGCAACTTCTTCCTCAGTCTCGATTTCGCGACGAATTCGTGCCCGGTCGCCTCAGACGCGTTTTCCATAAAACATCAGCACGAAAGCGCTTCCTCGATGCGAGGACCGAAACGTAATATTAGCGTCGTTCGTTTTTGTACATGCTCAGCCTTCAAACGGCTGTTAATCAAATCATGATATATACGCAGTAATTACGCGAATCGTACGCACGTTAGGCAACGCACGTCTTGTCGAGACACGTATATACATATACCTACGATTTATAAAAGAAAACAAGGAAAATTTCAAGTTATGCGGTCGGGCACGTCACTCGATCATCTGATTGTAAGACAGAGATATCAGATTCCATTTTTTGTGGAGCGAATTTATTAATAAATCGTTATTTAACTTTAACTGTGTACGCGAGACACTGAGAGGAAATAGATCTTTTTTTACGATATATATATTTCCGTGTATTATACAACAGTTCTGTTGTTCGTCCTCACGTCTGATTTCGGAACATACGCTCTTATCTTTTGTCATATTACCACGTTTACTATGAAACAATGCAAACATCACGTCCCTCAGTATACAAGAAACCGCTGAGCGGTTTCCGCAAAGCTTTGCATTTATTATCGATAATATTGCCCGGTGATAATCTCGCTACATCAAATATTTTTCAAGGATATCGGAGAAACGGTGTTAAAATCAAGAATAAAATTGACAAGTATAGTCATCAATCAATAAATTCGATAATTTACTGTCCATAAAACTGTAATAAATATTTTTAATAGCAAATTCGACGATTTATCATGTAAAAGTATCAGTTTTTTCTTAAACTCAATTATCGAATGTATAATATGTTTATTTATAAAGCTTACAATTATCTGCAAGGCTTATTTCTCATTTATCAATCATTAGAACAAGAAAAAAATGCGCGAAAAAAGTGTAATCACAACTTTATTACAAAAAATATTGAAAGCCGGATATGGAAATCTATTTTTTGTTATTGCAGCATTAAATAATAATTGAAGAGAATCTGAAACAGCATTAAATTAAAGAGAATTTAAAATTTATCTTTAAAATTGCGAACTTGATGATACGATTTATTATCCTGCGAAATGCAACTCTTAGGCTTGTTCGTTTTAACTGAACTTCTTGCACAGTTAATTTTTGCTCTTTTTCTTTCCACCGTGAAAAGAAAAAGAGCAAAAATGAACTGTGTTTTATCTATATATATATATAAGTTCAGCCAAAACGAACAGGCCTATTATCGTGTGCGATTTTTAACGCGATTATCGTCGCGCAGATCCAACAGTCGCGATTTCACTCTTTTTAATTATGGAGTCTTTGATCCCCCGCTTTCCCGTTTTATCTACGGTCTGCCTTCGTTATCGGATCAATCACATGAAACTCGCTAGCCGGTGACGTCAAAGTTTTCTGATCCGCTCTGAGCCTCCCACCAAGAGGCGAGGACTTCCTAGTTGGATGTCCTCGGCGCAGATGCGGCTTTTGGGAGAAGGGACATCTCGGTGCCGGCTACGGCGGCCAGCCGAGGACGTCGAGTCGATCATCAGTACGCGAGATATCACCGGCGGGATAGGATAGGACCTCATCACCGGATGTGTGCGTACCGGTGTGTACCTTCCGCGTACTTTGGTACGCGGTCCGGATCTACCTCCGAAAGATTTCTCGCCGGTGGATTAGCGGACTCTTCGTAAAATCTATCGGAGGATCATGTAAGTGTTGACCGAGGTGTCGAGGTGTCAAAGAGATATGTGATACATTGTGCGGGGAATAATTACATAAAAGGACGGCCTTCGTGTGTAAGACGCTAAATTTTTTGGGAAGAGAACAATACGCGGCGCGCGATGGGTCGTGGGGAAAACGTGTCCTGCCTGATAATGAGACGGTAAACGCGAAAGTATCGAAAGCGAGCGTGGTGCAAAATTCCATTGCTATACAGCTCGTTCGATTTTTATTGATTTTTTTGCCAGTCGAAATTGGTTAGCAGAGCAACGTTAATCATGACCGATTCAGTTTTCTTCTCTTATTTAAATAAGGTAAATCTATGCTTGGCACACATAATGTGTACATACGCGTATTATCTTTCCTTGGATCGTTTTTTTTAAACGCTTAAGTAATTCTTAGAAATTCTATGCGACAGCATTACGATTTAATAAATAAATCGTAAAAAAACGCAGACAGTTGTATAATTTTTAAATAAAACCATATACGTCTGATAGCACGTTGTTGCCGTAATTTTTCTCTTCAAGTTTCCTCAATTAGCAGGTATAAAGAGTTGATTAGTTCTAATAATTTATCAAAGGCATTTTATTTTATTTTGATGTAAATTTGGGGGGGGGGGAGATCGCTGACAATCGGCTGTCAATTGTCAGTAAAATCATTTAGCGTCGATGTGCGTCAAGCTGCTTTAATATTTAACGTTTGCAACACATGTGCTGTAATAAAATTTGTTCATATATCGAGAGTATATGATTATAAACGAAGATACTATTAGGCTTTATCGCAACGGAATGTACCCGCAACGAATTACTCATGATCGCAAAATCTCAATTTAAAAACCCTGACCCTTGGACGGCGAAAACCGGCGTTTCAGTCCGCGACTTATTTCTGTCAACAAGGATCCGTCAGAATGACATCATCCAATGTTTTAAGATGACGCTGCCGCAACTCGTTCGCGATCCTTCGAAATGTTGCGAGTTCAGCCTGCGCTCTTATTGACGGGACGTGGAACGCCGTCGACCGCAAAGACGAATCGATAAACTGCTGCCGAGGTGTTGCGGCAGTGGAGGATATCCAAGTCTAGCCACCCCCGACACGGAGAGAGGTAGCGTGTCCGCCTTAATCGCCGGATTGATTTTCGTCGGAGCGGACTGCGGAGCACGGCGAGATCAAGATGATGACTTGTTGGGTCCTCGTCGGGGTCTTCGTAGCCATCGTGCTCATTTACGGCCTCGTCGAATTTCATTACTTCCTGCGCATGTTTTTCACCGTCTTCCTCGCACGCTACTGCAAAAAAAGGGTGCACATTCTCGACGAGACCGTGATCTACGGTACGTGAGAAATTTACGCTCGAATCAGCTTCCATTCAGGAAGCGAATTTGAAGTTTAACGATTCCATTTAGTATTCATTAAAAAAAAAAAAAAAAAAAAAAATGTTGTCCGACCTTGTGCGAATAATTCACAGCTATACATAAATTAATTATGCTACGAATTAAAATCCATTTGTATTCCTTAACGTAAACAACTGTATAATAAATATCGTAAAATAATTTATTCAAGTTTATATATATATATATATATATATATATATATATATATATATATATATATCTAAACTTTTATTTTAATATCATTTTATTGAAAAATAAGAGTAGAATATTTTTTAAAAATAGCACACATTTAATTGATATTTCTTACGTCAGAGCAGAAATAAAATATTTTACAGGAAATCCTTGGAATTTTGGTAAATTTATTTTAAGGATGCCTTATAAATTGCTTTAACGATTTAACGATGCCTATAAAACGGAATGCCTTAACACGGAAAATTTTGTCCCATCAAAAATTTTAAAAATAATTA
The DNA here is from genome assembly GCF_003070985.1 of Temnothorax curvispinosus. Lineage (NCBI taxonomy): Eukaryota > Metazoa > Arthropoda > Insecta > Hymenoptera > Formicidae > Temnothorax > Temnothorax curvispinosus. The sequence goes on along the minus strand of NW_020219958.1, from coordinate 29,141 downwards.
TGAATACCTCGATATTAATAACAAGACATTAAAAGCGCTTGCATTGAAGGTCTACCATGTGCCGTTTTATCGTTACGATATAATCTAGGAATCCTTACGATCCCTCCCGGTTATCTCCCTCTTATGTGAACCTTGACCTATCATGTGCGGAATCAGCTGGCGGGTAGAATGTCGCAAATTCAGAATATTGATTGCGTAACATAACGCGTCAAATATAGCGTAAAATATCAAATCTTAAATCTCCTCCGCATTCTTCTCAAATTGATGCGTTACGTTTTCTGGCGGACAACTAAGCTATAGCATTTGATTTTATCTCGAACGTTTACGTTGCTTGAAGAATGGTTCAATATATGTATAGCTTTTCAACGAATGCAATGACCGATTAGTTGTACATATACTTACATATACATACCATGTAGGTGCTTAGCCACAGTTACGCGTCCCTAATTCTTTTAACTTCATCCAAAGTTAAAATCAACTAATGCCTCAAAATCATCATGTTCCATTATGTAACGTCATTATATAACATAAGAATCTCTGGTTTTGATCAATTGCATAGAAATATGCAGTTATTTTATATGCGGTTTATAGCTGAAATGTGCGGTTTATATGGATTGTGAAACTGAATTTCTTGTTCTTTGAATTTGAGAAACTTTCAATATATAATTTTATACAACACACTTTCAAGTTTGATATGTTGAATTATAATCATGACCATTAAATCTTAACCATTCTATATGTGTTATTTGTCGTATAATTATATCGCTTGTTGTAATTCAAACGTGTTTTTGTTACCTTTACATGCATTTACATCTTAATCGCTCAATCGATGTGATCACGATCAATGAACAAAGTAGCGTGATTCAAAGTGTAATAGATATTTTCAAATCAAGTTAAAAAAACTCACAATTATCTTATGATGATTTTTAGGAATTTGCACTACCAACGATGTGGACGCGCTTTTATATCACATGAACAACGCCAGGTACCTTCGCGAGCTCGATTTCGCGAGGGTCGACTTCTTCGAGAGAACCGATCTGTATCGAGAGGTTTGTTCTCAAGGTTCCGGCGTCGTGCAGGGAGCTGCCACTATACGCTACAGACGTTTCATCAAACCGCTAACGATCTTTAAAATTACGTCTAAGGTAACTAGAGGGAATTAAATGCAAACGCATGTAGTTTGAATGTATTTTTCAGAGGCGAAGAGGAAAAATTCCTGTTTACGTAAGCATAAAAAAAAACGTTGTTGAATTGCTAAGAGAGTTAATAGTATGTTTGTTGTAATAATAATAAAGAAGAATTCAAGAATTTTTTATAATAAAGAACGTTTGCAGACACTTTATGATGTTGCAAATTTAAAAAAAAAACATCCCGTTGCAGTTTCTAAGTAGTTTTTTTTTCGAGAGTACATCTTTCAGTTATGAATATGAAGTATCAATTGAAGGAGATTGCATATGCCGAACACAATAGCAAACACGTCAATAGATAACGAGTTACGTTTTTATAAAGCATTCGCGATTCCGAAGTATACACCATTTCGATTTAGTAATTACAATGCACCACGCGATCGTATGACGCACACAGTGTCGAAACTAACGGCGGTTCTCGGTTCTCCTTACGGAGAAACCTGTCCTTAATGTCCTTAACAGACGCATTAAATTGTATCAAGAGACAAGGTCACGCCTCGGTATCGAGTAAATGCGTGAGCAGTGGCCGTGTACATGTATACGCAAGGCAAATTGCAGGCCAGGATTACCGCGGTAATGATTGATTTCTGATTTAATTTTCAATTAATTAATAGTCTAGCATCCTAGAATGCACAAGAAAAATATCTGGCTGAATAAACATTGCAATCCAAAAATCGATGAATTCGACAGAATTATTATTACAAGTAGAAATATTAATCGACTCTATTTGGCCATTATAATTGTCAAGACAATACGACCATGATTTGGTTCGATTATTATCGTCAAGACGCACTTTAACCAAGAAATTGGTCCTTATAAGTTGATGTAATCTTTGATACGTATATATAAGCATCTCGTTTAAATAATTAAATTTATTGCAAAAAATATTACTCTCAGCCTGGCTGAGATAATATTTAAATGAGATTCATATAATATATGTATCAAAGATTACATCAATTTATAAGGACTAATCAGTCAATCAGTCAATCAATATTTCTACTTGTTATTATTTGATTGGCGAAGAAAATGAGATTTACTCGAGAATTATTATTACTTTTATTGTGTTGTTGTGTTCTCGAAAGGTCACATCTCGAAAGGTTCTTATAAAATTTTCGAATTTTAACTTTTGAAAAAAATAAAACGGTATAACGGACGGTATAACGCGTTTAGAATTTTAAATTAAATATCTTCGGTGAGAATGCGTTATCCATTTGATCGCAGCGGAATGGGAAAATGGTACTATATATACAATTCCGGTAAAAAATTTTTTATATAAAAACATCTAAATATATATGTATAATCATATAATATTATATAAAATATTATATAAAATATGTCCCATACTATGTTTTTTTTCTCTTGCATAATCTCTGTTCATAAATACAAGAAAAATAATAAAAAAAAGAATTAGAAAATAATTAAAAGGATAATTTTTGCATTGTTTTTTTTTACAAAAAAATAAAGTCTATGCAAATGTGAAAAATTTGCTCATATATAATTATTTATAATGATATTTTATATGTATATTATTACATTTATATGTATGTGATTATAAATTATTATGTATGGGCAAATAAATAAACAATCCAAAAATAATAAAAAAACAATGCAAAAATTATTTTTTAAATTATTTTCTAATTCTTTTTTTAATTATTTTTCTTGTAACAAACAAACAGAGATTATACAAGAGAAAAAAACATATATGGACATATTTTATATAATATTTTATATAATATTATATGATTATATATATTTAGATATGTTTTTATATAAAAAATGTTTTACCGGGAATATACGCATAACTGTGCTACTATGTGCATATTGTTACATAAGTGTCTTCAAAGTTGCAAAAATCAAAACGGAAAAGAAGTGTTTCGAACCGGTTTACTTGTGCATATTATTGTACATTTGTACCGTATTGCGAAAAGTAAGGTAGATCGGTAAAGAAGCATTATGCATCGAACCGGTTCACTTGTAATTGAACTTTCTCTATATTCTTTCTTCACTCGGATAAGTTACATATATTTTGGGAAAAAATGGGGCAATATCCCATAAATATATTTAAAAAACTGAAAACTTTGTATTTAATAAACTGTTGCGTTTTGATCGGCTTGGTAGCAGATAAATAGAATAGTTACGATTAGAGTAGCACATAGGAAAAAACGGATTTGAAATGGGCATTCGACGTTTTAATTTTAATTAGCATAATATATGTACACAAGTACGTACGCAATCTTGCGTAGTATAATTTCGTTAATTTCTTTTCAGATTATTTATTGGGACGAGAGGAGCTTTTTTATGGAGCATCGATTTATCACGCCGAGTGACGGTTTCATAAGGGCAATCGCAATTTGCAGGCAGAGACTTCTTAACTGCAGCGCTGACACTGTCATTAGCGCCCTACTGAATCGTAGGGTGAAGCAGAATGGGAACGTCGAGGCAGGTGTAACTCAGGTAGGAATTAATTACGTTCGAATATTATTTTGAATAATTCAATTACTGTCAAGAATGTGTTTATACTGTTTAGAAAGTATACATGTTGATATTATGCTGAAATAAAAATGTATTATTCAAGTCGCTTTGGGCCGTCCAGCTATTTTTTAATTAGATAAACTCGAAGCGCAAAAGTTAAACGGCTTATTGTGGTTTCTTAGGTATCTCCTGTGCGGCCAGAGATGCCACCCGAGGTTAGCAGATGGATGGAAAGTAATGAGATATCCTCAGCGATGTTGAGGCAGGAACCGACCACAATAACGACGCGCTGCTGACAAACGGACGCCGCGACGTCCAGCGGTGACGTCGTTTTGGCACCGATATACACAACCACGACCGTGTAATGAGCGGAATATCGGAATGCGATTTCCATCCTTAATCATCGGTCGGACGGATGTTGTTCTGGAAATTCCAGAATAAGAACAATTAATCTCAGTGATTCTCGCGACTTGGGTGTTTAACTCGAGAAACGGAAACTTAGCCCGTAAATGGCCTTTCGACAAAATAAATGATCTACGACAAGCCTGGTGTTCCGCAATCGAGACGGAATAAGAATATAGTTAATATAATCGCAGCGAGCGATTATTTCTTTCTAGTGTTTCTATATTGAAACATGGAATAGTCGAATTCTTAGAAAAAGAAAGTAATTATAAGTAAAGTCTTAAGAAGACTTTTTTTAGAAGAAGAATATAATGATTTTAGAAGAAGAATATAATGATTTTTTTTACCTTCGTATTTTATAATTATACACTATTTTACTGCTGAGCGTAAAAAATCAATGTCAAGGTATTATCGTACATTGTTAAAAATAAAATAAAATATTGAGGTATTAATTAAAATTTGATATAGTGTATGTAATGTTAATATCGAAACTATGTAACTGTAAACGTGTAATATTTTTGCATCAAATGATTAAAAACGTACCTCAAAATTAGAAGAGAGGTGGATTTTTCTGCGTTGGTTTGTGTTACTCGCGTAACAATTAATTTATTATGATTGAAATGAATATTACCATAGTACATAAAAATATAGAAGATTATCTTTTAACACGCCATTAACTACAACTGATTAAATATCTTACATTAACGTTGTGTGTTACGAATCTAAATTATTTTTCACATAATCATGTTGGGGACTTAGCCGCATATTACGCTACCGCTAGCACTACGATAATAGTAACTTGTAATCGCATAACATCTTTGAGCGCAAAACGAACATTGTGAACACTGTATTCTCATATTGGTCATCAAGTTTCTAAGGCCATCCTGAAATCAAGGTTGTAAATTAATTATGATTGTAAATTGATCGAGCAATAAAAGATAATTAATTTACATAAATAAAAATGTCAAGAGTTAGTGAGTACTTACCTGATACTTACCTGATTCTTTGATATCGGCGAAGCGTTGTCCAGCGACGATCCAAATCCAGCGTTGACGATCCATTCGTTGTCCAGCGGCGATCCGGTTGGCGATCCATATTTAAGGCGAGAATCCGGGGAGGTCCAGCATCGGCGATCCAATTGACGATCCCTCGTTGTCCAGCAGCAATCCAAAGTCACATCGTTGGTGGTCCATCGTAGTCCAGCGGCGATCTATCGAAGGCAGGAACCTGAAACAGAAAAGGTGGTTAATATCGATGTCCAATTCTGACGAGATACATATTTCTTACCTTCTCGGTAGATTATTAATTAAACCGAGTGGCGACCGGGCAGTAGATTAACATATTTCGTGAATTTGAGTCTTCACTTAACCACGTCCGGTTACAGTGAGGAGGCGACGATCGCGGCTACGCCAACGTGTGTTCGGGCTTGCAGGTCCTCTCACACGCAACGGAAAGACCAAAGGTGGGGAAACCCGCGCGATTACTAAAGCCGGGTTAAATTCGGCATTAATAATAATGCCTGTGTATTTACATAGTATATTAGGTGCCTTCACATATTGGAAGAAATATATCTATCTATTAAATTAAAAACGCGTCTTTTCGCAATAATAACTTGATGTTTTTGAAAAAGTCGCCGGTATTTTAGTTTGCTTCCTTATACCTAACAACTTTGCAGACTATAATATTGTATCTGATTGGATATGCGCACACATTGGAATAAATAATTAGCAGCGAGGTCACTGATTTATTAACACCAATGATAGTTCACGTATTTTTTATAGCCGCTAACTTCCTCTGTCGTGTGTGTTACCTAATATTTATAAGAATTAATAAAATTTTATAAAAAATGGAGATTTTTATAAAAATAGAGAAACCTTATTTTTAATATAGTCTCAATCTTGATTCATTTAACCCTTAAATGCCACACCTCTCAAGAATCTCGTAAATGACATGAGGGGTCTAAAAGACCCCAGCATGAAAAATGTCTCGTTACTCATTGATTTTTTTATCTTTAGTTATGAAAATTTTTTTTCAATGTTGTTCAAAGCTTAGAAAATAAAATAAAATGATTATATTGTTAAAATTTCAATTTCCACATAGTATAAAAAATTAAGTAAACTGAGTACTGCTAAGTGTACAAACGGGTAGGTCAATCACTCAATTATCATCAATGGGAGCTCCTTTTTTGGCAAAAACATTTGAAAACATTTTATTCTAAAAAGTCTGGGGTCCGCTGGATCCCACGGGGCATTTAAGGATTTAGACTTAATCAGCGAAATGAGATATTAAAATTTAAATAGTTAGACAGGTAATAAAACATTTTTTCAGTTATCGGAGCTGATTTTGCATGTGTTAAAAGACATATTTGTAGAATTTTAAATTAAAAGAAGAACAAATTAAAACAGCAGCTATCATTTATCTGTACAGAGTAATTAATATTTCTTTATTCTTTTTTAATATAAAAGGAACTTATTATGTGCGTTTAACTTGTGTGATGTTCTATTATAAATCTCTTGACATTTTATTTGTAAATCTTCCAATTTGTGATTCTAATTTTGGTTGTCATTTTTCGATCAATCAACGTTTTGAAGCGTCGGTCTTTAGTAACGTGCCTCTGGAACCGGTTCTTTGGAGACCTCCAGACAAGCTAGAGTCACGGTCAGTCTTCTGTCGACCGTGAGGAGGCGCGTATCGAATCGGCGTGCTACAGTATATTTTGTTCAGATAGCGAGAGATACGCCGGTAGGAAGCTGATAATGTTGTGTTCTTGTGCCGTGGCGATAGTCGCCATTCTCTACATTTTATTCGATGTAAACTACTTCCTAAGAATTATCTTCACCATCGTTTGGGGCAGACTTTTCGAGAAGAAGAAGAAGCTCTTCGATACGACAACGATTTATGGTAAGTTCTCACACTTATAATAGATTATTAACTTTGTTTGTGAATAAATCTATTTGCGGTTTGTTAAATGAGGCATTTTTAATTGCAAGGACATTGATAAATAATTCTAAGGAACGGAAGAAGTACATTGTTACGTCACAAAAAAATAAAATTTTCTATGAGATATTATCGATACTTCATGGAAATAATTGTGGGAAATTAAATAATTCGCCGAGTGTGGAGGAAGCGAGATATAGATCGTGTGCAAAGTCGTATCGTATTGTCGTCGTTACGTGTATCAAGAGCAAAGGTCGCGAATAAGATTTACATTATTAGACATATCGCGATAAAAATACGTTCCAATATTTTGCAAAGACATTTTACATGTATCGTGTACATTTTTGTTCGACGCATCAAAATGTTCATAATTTACCAGGTGTGCACACACCGGTGCACACACTGTACACTACTTATTTATGACGTATATTTACATTCTGTGAGTCATGTTTTCAAATGTATTCAGTTACATTATGTGGGTCGGCAAATAACTGTACGGAATGATGCGCCAGCATATCGGCGTATATTTCTTCACTCTACGGAACACCGGCACCGTATATTCATTCGCAGAAAGACTAAACAGTCACGTATATGTATATACAAGTCGTTTCTTGTAATATCTCTGTTTTAAACTCCAAAAGTTCATTATACGATTTTTTCAGTTATTAAGTAATAAGATTCATTTAAGTAGGACAAACACATTGGACGAGTTGGACTATTCGAAATAGAAAGGTTCGCGTTTCAAAGGATAAGTGGTTATCCGTATACAATTTCGAAAAATCCGAACAGAAAGCTTGTAACTCTTTGGCCACCAGAAAATTTCGTCTCTGTCGTGAGATACAATAGCTAATGAATTTCCCTTGTTCTAGGAATCTGCAGCACTCAGGACGTTGACCTGGTCTTGAAGCACATGAATAACGCACGATACTTGCGCGAGTTGGATTTTGCGCGTTTTTACTTTTACGATAATTCAGGTATTTACGACGCGGTCGCAAAAAGAGGCGGCGGTGCTGTTCAAGGTGCATCCACTATACGATATCGTCGGGCAATTCCTATCTTTACGCCGTACAAGGTTACGACAAAGGTACGATCGATTACTTTTTTGCGTTTTTTTAAAATGTTTTTATTGTTCTTGCGCGATAATTAAGTCGATTTAATTTTTCTTGTTGCAGCTCATTTATTGGGAAGACAAACACTTTTATATAGAACAGCAATTTATCAGTCTCACGGATAATTTTATTCGCGCCGTCGTATTGAGCAGACAAACTGTAACCGGATTGAAAATTCCGGTAGCGGATATAATCGCCGAAATCGAGCCAGAAACACGCAGGCCGGAGCCCACCAAAGAACTTCAGTTGTGGCTGGAGTCCATGGAAGAATCATCTCAAAGTCTGAAGAAACAGAAATAAGAAAGAATATGTTCTTTTTAATGCGTTTGTTTGACACGTTATTTATTTAATATTCTTTTAGAATAATTTTTATATTACGGTTGATTCTTTGTTGCAATGTGTATAATTTTATACATATAACAGCATATCTATTTATGGTATAATGGTATTTATACGGTTGCCTTTTGAAGCTCTTTAATTAAAATGCTATTTTTAAATTTAAGATTGTAATATTGAATTATATATCTTAATATTAATTGAGGTACAATGTTGAGTAGAATTTAATTTTGGTTTATATGTCGTAAAATGTTCCTTTTTGCTCTACAATTAGTAAGAAATAAAATTTTGTTAAATTTTACTAAATATATATTACTTATCATTAGTTGTAACGCGTTCATAATCTTATGAACGCAATAAATTTAAGATAACAGGACATTTCATCATTAATGTAAAAAGTATTTATCTCGTGCTTAAACGATAAAGTTCCTAATTTTATTATAAAATGTTGATAAAACATTGATGATACAATTCTAATATTTGGTCAATAAATTTTTCTTTGAACAAAAATCTGTAATCGCATTCGTTACTCAAGATGACGTTGCCAACGAATCATCGGAATTTTACACTTATTACAAAATACTTTGCATATTTTTTGGATTGACTTTTATGTTAATTGTTACGGGTGATTGTTACGTTACATTTTTATCTAAACAAGGATCAATAATCGCACTCGTTATTCAAGATGACTTCATCTGTTGGCGATGATTGGTTAATTATCGGAATTTTACACGCTCGTTATAAAACTTGCACATTTTGCTTTTTTATTGACTTTTGTAATTAACGTTACATCGGATAATCCGTTGTGTCGCGCCTGTATCACGAACCGTCAGATGGCGATTCTGGTACCGGCTCGGACGAACGGAGAACGGATGTTGCTGCGGATGCGGACTGGTACCGCGCAGTCGATCCGCGAACTCGAAAGCTACCGCGAAGCTACGCGAGTCGACCTTTGACTGCGCTTTCCATGAACTTTTGTGAGCCACTCGGTGGCGAAGAGCTCGCGACAGCTCCCTACAGAGAACAATACGGATGAGCATCTTTATTTCACCTGTGAGTGATCAGTGCATCATTACGTTTGTTGGAAACTTACATATTAATGGAGAACATCTACTTTTCTCATATATTATTTTAAATTCTTGCTCATTAAATGCGTCATTTTCGCAAATTACTTTATAATTTCAGTGAACGTTAGGTTTGTCATTTAAAATGTTCTCATTATTGCGAGCGTCGTTTAAGTACGAATAATAATTAATTTTACAAAAGCGATTCCGCGTTGATGTTAGAATTAGAGAATTGCAAGAAATGTTAAAAGTGATTAAAAATCGTTCCGACGAAAGGAATACTTTAAGAATTCAAATTGCAGTAATTTGCGCGATTTTCATTATTGAAATAATCGCTTGCGTTATTACATTTTGTAAGTACATTCCGTCGTGACGGTGGCACGAGTGAGCCAGGTTTCGCAATGTGAAGCTTGATTAATAAAGCGAACGATTCACTTATGTCTTGATCGGTGAAGCGGAGTTATGAAATCCGCCTCGCAGATTCAGCATACGAAACTCACGTATTTCTGCTTACAAACACAACCTGGATACGCTCGGCGTCGCGTTCGCGAACGGAGTTAACGATAACTGCACGGTGCGTAAATGCATGCGGGTAAAATTACGCGATTACATCACGAGAAATGTTGCATGCATAGATTGGATATTGTTCAGAGCTATTATTCAAATTAGCGACAATGGCGGTGCAATTTTCTATATTTCAGTGAAAACAGAATCACGGAAATGTGCAACTTCTTCTTTATTAAGTTCTTCACTCTCGATGACAGTCTAAATATAAATGTCTAAAACTAACAGATGTTCAACAGATTGCACCATAAATGCTTTGGCCGAATTGGAACTAATTTTTTATTAACGTGATAGTAGCTTTTGTTTCAAATTAATGATTAAACAAAAAGAGTTTATGGCAAATAAGGCTTTAGGAGGGAAAATAGATAAGAAAATTTTATTTTTCAAATTAATTTATAAAATATCTATCTTTAATACAATTTTAATTTAATTACAGATATAATAATAAAAAGATATAAATTTACAATAAAATTTATATCTATAAAAAATTTAAAAATGCAGGGAAATGCGATTTTTTTAATATCTCTGCGAAAAATTTTTTTAGTTATAAGAAACTTTGGAAATTTTATTTGACGAATTAAAAAAAGATAATTATTCCTTTATATTTTCTTTAAATGTATAATATGCGTGCGTGTCTCTGTGTGAATTAGAATTATTTTTAAACATTACTATTGAAGGTCACATTCGAAATGAGTCTTCTCCGCGTCGCTTCATCGTGTTAGAAGACCATCACGTTAGTGGCCGGATTAATGCTGTCGCGTGTATCTCATGGCCTTATCAGTTTCGACGAGATGATTTAGACCTCGACAGAAAGGATTAATATGTTTTCAGCGAATTGTCTCGAACTGACGACCGCGATCATTATGCGAGTTTACTGATGTACGTGACCCTTTACATGCGTAATTACAAATTAGACAATTTATCTATGATAGTAAATCGAGCGCGAGTGCAAGCGTACTCTTTGTAGTGAGAACGAGCATGGGAGCCATTTCGTTTCTTCGATATAACAGGGAGAAAGTTTTATTATCTTTTATAGTTTTATTGTCTTACAATTTTCTCACGTGTCTGAAAAATATTGGGACGTCCGTCGTTTTCTTTCGTCAGTTTTTCACTTTAAATCGCAAGCACTTTTCCGACCGTGTCTAAGCCAGAAAAAACACGCTGATAACGCACGCGGTTATCCTGAGTGCCAGGAGATCGATCGTGCGAACAGGTCGCTCGTCGATTTCTCTTCCCATGCGCCAACATTTAACAGAACAATGAATCGACGCTTTCTTCGGCGAAGATATCGTTTCTTCTCGGTTTATTACCCTTCCCCATAAATTCGTGGGAAATTGTGCACATTCCAAACTCGAATAAAATTGCTCTCCGACAGTTTTATAACGTTATCCGCTCGTTTTCCGTTAGGTACGCCGTAGCACACTCAAAATCATTAATTGTTGTGAAGTGGCTTGCATAGGTTTCCGAGTTAACGTCTGAAATTCTTCGAAATTAGGTCTGGAAACACGTAAAATTGCGGATACTGCAATCGGAAATGTTTCGTTTCGACTCGTAGGTATAATAGACCACGTATCTGTAACATGATTATGTTCACTGTAACTATATCTCCCAGCAAGAATTTAAATAACATTGTATTGTATATCGAACTTTTAATATTTTATTTTTCCTAAATGTAAAATTTATATTAACATCGTAAATATTATTTATAACGTACAAAACATAATTATTATAAAATATATAGAATTCGAGTTTATATGTATACTTTTTTGTACTTTTTTCGATATTTTTTTTAACTTTAAGCGAAATAAAAATATATAAACAACATATATTTTCTATAATGTATTTAAAAGGATATTATTTTTAGGAAAGGATTGACAGTATGTAAACGTTCAAAGAACGACGCGAGAATTTCAATGACGGATTTGTCGGCCAAAAAAAGACTTCCTAATACCGTGTTTAAGAAACCGATCACGTATGCGTGAGAAGGGTTTGAGAGGGATTAAACTAACTGGATTCGTGTTTGTACGTGGCTTTGTCCGACGAAGGATACGCATGTCTTGACGTATCATTTTACGATTAACGATTAATTTATACGTAATACTTTTCAATAAATCCTTATGTAATCGTGATCTTTATTCGTCGATTCGCAGCAGGAAATTAAAGATCGTCGTAATAATAAGTATGATACTATATAGCTCGCTCCATTGCACAGCGCGAGAGCTCTCTTCAACAAGCTCGTTACGCCCGATATTCTGTAGCTTTTGCAGTTCATATTCTCAACATGTAACTATTCTGACTTATGCAACCATTTTGCACAAAGTAACTAACAAGTCCCATAAATAATAACGTATATTTTATGTGTTACGATTAATATAATTAATAATATAAAGATCGAAAAAGTGGTCTAGAAGTTGGTTGTAAAAAGTTAATTCGTAGCAATTTGGGATGTTTTTGGCGGGAACAAAGGATTAATACGTGAAATTACCAATTACAGCCTGGCAAGATCATACTTTCGCGGCGAGAAAGAACCAACCGATGCATTCCGTACACGTATGCGACCACCGGAAGACTGATAACGCGCGAGACACGCGTGCGAGCTTCTTTCCTCGATTACATCACGTGGGAAGATGAGCGCGTAGGACGTGTTAACGCGATTGTATGGGCATATGAAATGGTGAAAGAGACGGACGGGGCCCCTCTCAGCGAGAACCGGGCCGTGTTAACTTTTACATTTAGGCACCACACGTCCACACGCACACGTTTCACGCGACGGCGACGGGCGTCGGCGAGTGGGGAGATCATAGATGATGGTAAATTGTCCGCAATTGGCAGGAAGTCGAGGCAGGGGGACCGTTTGTGCGCCCCTTCGCGCTCTAATGTACATTATTTTCGCGCAGCCTTCCATTTCGTCCGTGAAAATTGATCTCGATGTCGATTAAATCTTTTCATACGCTCGCACTTCACTAAACACTCTTTTTTTAAATTGTGTTTAGATAAAATAATAATTAATCCTTAGAACGGTTAATTTTTTCTTTTAAAGTGTGATCTCTTTTGATGCCAGTCTTTTTTCTTTTATTAAAATGGAGAAGTTTGAGCGCTTCATGTTTTGAAACGTCTTCAATAATATCGGCACAAAATTTTATAACGATAAAGTAACTCGATGTCACACGGATATTGCAATTTCCATGATAATGTAACAACCTAACAACCAGTTAGGATAAAAATAAGAGCATATAGCGAGGTGTATAAATATACCTCGTGCTGAAACGCACGGGGATTTTTTTTCCTTCTGCACCTTCCAGTATGCGCTATAAATGTCACCGTGTTCTTAACGCGTGACATAACCGAGGGATGGAAAAGACGTGACCGTACAGCAAGGCTGAGCAAGGTGAAGTCCACGAGCACCTTTTACGAGATCGAACATTCTATTTTTTTTTTCAGATCCGCGTCCGTTCCATTTCACTCTTCATCGGCTCTTTGCGTCAGCTCGCGCTTTTTTTCCTCGCGAGCATTCTTATTTAACGGGACTCCGTCCGCGACAAGTGGCACGAATATGTTACGACGGGTGGGTGGAGTTCTGCGTGAGAGCGTGCGTAGCTCTCTTGATAAGGCGAATCAATATTATTCAATTCTGATAACGGCCTCCATTGCGGCAAGTAGGGAGAGGAACGCATTAATCATGCAATGAACTGATAACAGATTTTCCGTTAAAACGCGGATACTCGTCCGACAAGATGTTCGTGTTTCTTTTTTTTTTTTTGCTGGAAAGTGTCGATATCCATCGAACGGATCGTCGCGTTAGATACACGAAGTTTCCAAAGGCACTGAAAAATTATTCGCGCTAATTGCGCCGGTGTGCGAGTGTGTGTGTGTGTACAATAATTTTATTTACGTTATTATTATCGAGAATTAAGAATTGTTGATACGTTCGAATTACCATTGATATATTAATTATGCATTTCAGGTAAAAATTTATCTAAATGTCTATCTATTTATCATTGATATTTTAATAGATTTTAATAAAACTGTAGAAGCTTTTTTATAAAAAAATATGATAATTTTTGCTCCTAAAGCACTATTATTAACCCTATTCACTCCAACGTTTTTTTCGCCCCAATAATCCTCCAACCATGCACTTTCGAGTCCCACGTGTTTTTTATAATGTTAATAGCTTTGAAAAATTCCCCAAAAATTATTATAATATCTTTGTACCTTCGACTAAAAATCAATGTAAAGAACATTTGAAAATCATTTATTTAAATATTTTTTTACAACAATTATATGTTGACAAACACACGTTACGACTCGTTTTACTTAAAAAATCATAACTCACGAACAAATTGACGAAGCTTAATGAACCAAAACGCAAATTAAAGCTAAAAGTAGTGCAAATGAGAAAAAAAATATGAGATAATTATTAATTAAATAGGAATACTTAATTTCGTCGCCGCAAATTTGGTAATTTTTAAATGGTACAGAAAGACTTTAAGGACTTAAAGAATGCTAGAAAAAGAATTTCTGAATAAGAAAAGGCGAATTTGAAGTGTGACAGATATTTTTTATGTAAAAAAATTAATTTTTTTTATATAATCGTAGCTCCTCCCCACCTCTTCCATCTGCCTCTGAGCCATAATAGACCTCTGTGGAATGTTAAATTTCTTTTTTAACGACAAAAATATTTTAAATGCGGTTAAATAATACACAAAAATACATTTTTATCGAAAAAAATGCTCATTTACCTTTCACACAACACTGACGTAATCCTCCAACCATGCACTTTCATGTCCCACCGAGATTTTGATTATTCCCCGTTTCGAGAGTAAATGAGCTAGGACTTTGAAATTTTTACCTGAGGTTCCCTGCCACAATAACTTTTTTCCGGCGTGGAGGGGATTCTCCCACGATCATTTGTTTTCCGGAACAAACGACTGTTAGAAATTCGTGGGACACGAAAGGCATGGTTGGAGCGAATAGGGTTAAATCGCTTTGATTAAACACAGGAAGAGATGCTTCTCCTTTTAGTAATTGTCTGACAATCTCATTCTTCACCTTGTACTGCTCCGTAAGGACACGAGAGAGAATTTAATAATTCAGTGAAATTGTGTTCGCGCTCCACTAATTATGCTAATTACAACGTATCGCGAGCAAAGCCGACGAAAACAATCGATGGAACGAAAGCGCCGTAACAACGTGAGACCGTAGATGATGATGGTCCGCGCCATAGCTGACGTGAGAAATATTGTAGGAATAATCTTTTATTCAACGTCTCTTCCGTCGTGCATTGTCCGATCAATATATATTTGCATAGCTATCACGATGACTTAACGTAGGAAAGTCACATGGACCGGTCGCCGTAATTTAAATTTCCGATGCGCCAACACACGTTATAGATCTAGGAGGAGTTATTCGATTCTTCCGCGCAGTTCACACTTTTCAGCGGCGTGTCAAAAAATTGTTATACCTAGGAAAATTTTACGAAAGAGAAATTAATGTAAAGTTGACGTGAAAAAAATTAATAGAGCAGTTCGATGATTTTGTGATAGTTCACGAACTTTATTACAGATTACATGCAGATAATTTAATTTTATCTTTGCAATCAAAAAGCGATACACCGTGGGAAGTGGTTTGAGGTGATGCAGTTATTATACAGCTGAATGAGAGTTTCTAGGAAAGCGAAGATTTTTATACACGAGACCTTTCGGCGAAAGTTTTACCTTCACCTTTGCACCTTAGCGTTCTGCGCGGTTCCCTGTGTGCGCGCGTATCTGTACGCGTAAGAGAGACCTCAATCCGGATGTAAAAGGTTAATGAAGAGCAGCGGCGGGCGCTCTACGTGAGACGCGAAGGAAATAACGGGAAAACGAGACTGCAACGTCTTGCAAGCGGCCTTGAAGGTGTCTTATTCTTTTCTCGCGACTCGATCGCTGCCTACGGGAAAAGTGACGTTCGACGAGCAATATCCTTCGTAGGCGTCCTTTCCACCTCTTCCCATTCGGGATTTTATCGCGATCACGTATAGGTGAATGGCTTCGTTGCGGCTGTGTCCCGTTAGCGGACCTAGAAGGAGACTCCAGAGAGGAGACCAAGACCGGAGCCAATCGGAGCCAATTCTCAGACACATCGGAACGGACCGTTGTCGCGTCTGACGAGGATTGTGTCTGGTCGGGTCGGCCGGCAGTCAGTCAGCTGGGACGATCCTACAGATCTTCCTCGTCGGTGCGTTCGAGCGGGATCCTCGCTCGCGTAGGTCGCACGTCGATCTTCTTGTTCTCCTCCTCCTCCTTTTCCTCCTCCTCCTCCTCCTCGCTCTCTTCACCTCTTCCCCCCTCCGTTCCTCCTCTTTATTTCTCTCTCTCGCCGCGGCTTCTTCCCCTTCCTCCCACGTCCTGTTCACCTCAGGTTGCTCCTCGAACGTAGATGTAGTATTTCCTGGTGATCCGTGATGCGCATCACGAGGCTCTCGCGCTGATGCGCACAGTGGGTTTCCTTATCGGTGATATATAATTAGCATAATGATATCTGTGACGTAAAAGAGGAGCGTAATAAGCCTCTCCGCGAGCGTTCGTATACGCGATGGAAGACGAAAGTTGCTGATTGAGTCGATGTAATTAACACCCGTGAACAATCGTCGAGATAGCGCCGTAACCTTGCACGGCGGGCACACCGCTGTCTCACGTCAATTCGCGTTGTGGTGCTAATCTCAAGAGTCTTCTCGTAGCCAAACGATATAGATTCTCTACCCCGCATCCTGCCTTTGCGCAAAGGGATCATGTTGCCATTTCTACGTTTCCAGGAAACGTTACCAGTCCTTTCGGAGTAAGGACCCGATGAAGGATCGCATCATGGGCCGCACAGGATACACGTGCATCAGGCACGTTTTCTGCTCCCTCAACGTTTTGATCTGGGTACGTAGAGGTGCCTTTTTTATCAATTATTTTTGGTATTGCATTTTGGTTTTATACACTGAAAAAAAGAAATACTTAGATCCAAGAAAATATCTTTTCACATAGTACCACAATGGCTTATTTACTTAATATAATCACGTATTTATTTAGAATTAAATATCTTTACTTAAATTAAGTAAAAATATCTTGTGGCCACAAGATGCCACAAGACATTTACTTAAATTAAGTAAAAATATCTAATTCTAAATAAATATGTGATTATATTAAGTAAATAAGCCATTGGTACTATGTGAAAAAATATTTTCTTGGATCTAAGTATTTTTTTTTCAGTGTATAATTTGATTCGATATAATTTTTATATATTATATAATTTTTTTGAAAAACAGCAGAAATGATGCGAAATGCGTGCGCAAATGGAAATTTTATCTATATTACATGTTTATATTTCGAAAGATCGATTTATTTTGCGAATTTCGATTTTCAAGAGCAGCACTTGAGCTATATTTAAAGCGTCTCGTTCGCGCTGGAAAGATGCGCGAGAAGGTTTCGATTTGAATGAAATGTTTCGTCGCAGCGCACGATTCGTAAACACGCAAGTATACGGTGCAAGTGCGGGGCACCAATTGGTCAGAAATGACAGAAATGAGACAATAGCCGGCGGTAATAACGACCCACGCGCGGCTCGGCGATTAAACGCGACGACGCGCTTTTGTAATTCGCACACCGCATTCCGCCGCATTCACCGCGTTCCCCCGGTTTTATTATTCCACTTGAAATCGTCCGTCCGCGGCGTCTGTATCGCGATGAAAGCCTTAAATAGGGCGTTGAACCGTGCTCTATGAGCTATGAACTTACGGTATCCGAGCCGACGATAAAACGCGGTGCCGCTTGCTCTGAGCCGCAAAACTGTTACACGCGCGCGTGTCCTTGTGTGCTTTATTGCCGTTGAAACGCGTCACCTGTGGCCCGCCTTATTATACTTCGGATGCTAATGCGCGGTTCATTGCGGAAGCTCCAAACTAGATAAGACAGTAACAATTACATAATTTCCAAAAGTAGAAAAGCCAGATCTCTCTCAGACGAGATACGTTGCTAGATAAATATTTATCTTTAATTATAAAAAAAAATTAATGTTAATAATAAATATTTCAACGGCGATATAAAACGAATATATTTGATGGTCAACGACACGTATTGCGGATTATATAACGCTGTTGCAAAAACTCCGTCCCGTTTTCGCGCACGCATCATTGACGGTAATTAGAAAGTACGGACGCGCGCTCTTTTGTACAATTTGCTATCGGGGTCGCGTAACAGTGCATTAATTTCCTAATCACACTGCATCGCGCAAGTTGCAATTTATAAATTACCGTTGCAAGTTCTTCCGCGGATGTTACACGCTGCGTGTTGCGCGTAAACACGTTCGTCTCTTCGTTCACGGTCGAATACGATAAGGCGGGACGACTATCGCTACCGCGTATCGGACGTATCGCGATATAGAGGACGCGGATGAATTAACCATAAGGTCAACATTCACCTGGTTTCGCTGGGTTGACTTCCTGTCACTGACAGCACGGCGAGGTAACCGCCGGCTTATCTACATAGAAAGCTTGTGTACTCTCTCGCGATTGAGCGCGGGCTCGGGAAGTCTCTCTATTTGCTAATAAGTTAGCAGGTAAACGATAAACCGTTAAATGTATACGGGTCACCGCATTGACACATCCGATACACTTTGCTGGTTAGCGAAATATAACGTCGCACAGTTTCGCTATTATTTTTATTATTTTTATTATCGCGAACGCGAGAAATGGCAATTTTGCCGTTTACTTTGCCACACGTTCGGCGCATTGACCGTGAGTTATTTCGCGACGGCTGTCAACCGCAGCCATCGATCTTCCTTCCGCGTCGATGATTCGAAATACGTCGCGTTACTTTCTAATTCACGGCCCACTTTCCACTTTCCGATTTTGCTCAAACGCGCTGCATGGCTCGAGGTACCCTTTGTTGCCGAGCGTGCGCGCATTGTCGGAAAACAGCCGGAATGAAAATAACGCGGCATTGACCCAGTGTATTCGCGTGCTACGAATGGCGTGCGATAAGGATCTCTCGATGCTTTTAATTATAATTTCCTAGATCTCTGAGTACATACCTCGCGGATTATTGTTATCAAATAATACGTTAATGCGATCTCGCGAGACATGCAGCTACTGACAAAGTTGTTATTACTTCTTCAGTTTATAATTACCGTTTGAAGTTATTATTGTACCGTTTCCTATTATATTTTGCACATTTTAGTTTTAAACACAAGAATATAATTTGCTAATAAACTAAGATTAGTAGATTTGTTATAAACAGAATAGAACCTAAAACTATCAAATATTGCTTTTGTTGCAACTTTCTTGACCGATTCGGAATCGAAATGATTTCGCAATAAAGACCATTAAAGCTGTGATTGAAAGAACATTGTCAGTGGTTTTGGAATATTTAATATAATTATTCGTCTATATGTATAATAATATTACATATATATAATTATGATCTATACCCTGAAATATATTGTACAACTGAGGTGATTTTACGGTTCAATATAAGTCGAAATAATAGAATAATTTTTTTTTTAAATAAGACCCTGTTTTCGAGAAAAAGAACTTTGAAAGTCAATCGAGTACGCGTGCACTTGTCTGATACTTGACGTAATAAGTTTCGCTACAGACGTAGGTTCTGTATGGTTTGTTTACTATCAGGAACTAATTCAATCAGTTGACTCTTAAGACAGACATGTGAATTTGTGTGAGACAAAGAAAATAAATTTATTTTATATTTAGTTGAGATATTGTTAAAAATGTTGGCCGTTTTGTCGTATACAAGATTGTATTCTGCGAATTAAATTGAAATTGTTTCTAACGTATATTCTGTCCTGTTAATTCTTCAAAATGCAAGAATAATTTTTTCTTTTAATTGTTCGAGGCTCATGACAGATTTAGTGTTTCTCGAAAACAAGGCGTTATTCGAAAAAAAAATGTATTTTATTATTTCGATTTATTTTGAGCGTAGAATCACTCCCTTCCAGATAATCCCACGTATTTCGGCCCACTCTATGGCCCACACTACATTGTCGGCTTCGATGGATCTGATTTTGAAACACGTCCGTCGAAAGTTTATGGATGCACGGCGCAACTGACGCGTAATTTTGTTTTACAGTTATGCGCTTGTGGAATTTTGGGTGCGGGCCTTTGGCTGCGATTGGCTTACTCCGGATACGCGACCTTGGTGCCGCAGTACAGCTTCGTGTCGGCGGACTCGCTGCTGCTCGCCGCGGGATGCGTCACATTCGTCATCGCCTTCTTCGGATGCTGCGGCGCGTGGTTCCAGTCAAGATGCATGCTGATCACGGTTGGTATACAACGTGATCCATTTGTAAAACACGTGCCTTGCAAAAAGCGCGCGCGGTATAGTATATCATGGGACTTTTTGTAATATGCATGCAGAATACCGCACACGCAGCGACGCAGCTCATGGACTGAAGCGTATAACTTGACTGTCTTGAATATCTTCGTCGTCAGTAAATCGTGATTTGAATTTTTGCCGTCTTTTGAGTAATTCGTCACAGAGCAATCCGTATGTCGACCACGCTACATTTTTTGAAAATTATTTTTCTTCTTCGTTTGTTTTGCTCACTTTTAACTGACATTAAGGCTGCAGTTTATTTGATGCTACAAACGCTTTGAAGCAATCTTCTTCTCCTTCTTTCTTTGCTGAAAGAAAAGAGAAGAGGAATGCTTTGAAGCATTTGTAGTGTTAAATGGACCGCAGCTTAAAATAGATCTGCCTGTTAAGCAAAATGAAATATTCTTTTCATTATAGCTGGTATTTGTGAAATTCGTGTAGTGGCGTAATACATGACGGATCGATAAATTTGTTTGCACAGCATATGAGACCTTGCGTGCACAGTATAGTAATTATACATAGAATATAAAGTATTCTTTTTCCGTATTTTTTTTCAACGCTAGTTTTCTCCCGGTTTGTGGAAGAAATTAGTGTTGGAATAATTAGAAGTCTTTTTGAAAAATCTCGAAACTTTTACAGAGATTCTCCGTGTAATTAATAACGGTTAATTACATGTAATTAATAATGTAATTAATGTAATAATGTAATTAATAATAAGAGAGAGTTTACACGTCCTGTAATTTTCAGTATTTCAGCCTGGTAATACTCATGTTTCTCGCCGAGTTCATGCTGGGCACCTTGGCGTTCGTGTTCAGGGAACATCTCGCGAGGAGCTTGAAGGCGGAACTATTGTACGGCATTGAGAAGCATTACAATATTACGAGGGAACCGGGAACGCTTTCTGCCATGTGGGACCATATACATACGGAGGTTTGTTTAATTAAAATGTTCACACACCACACCGCACGAACATACGTTTATACATATTTCTATCTTATTAATCTATTTCAAAGCTTTAAAAAAATTTTACATAGCTCTACTAAATTATTAACCGTGTCACATTGCGTAGAATGCGTTTAGAGTCCCTCTAATCACAGTCTGGCCATACAACAGCAACTTTTGATTGGTTCGCCATTTTTTGGCAAAAGCAAGAGAACAGAAAGAGAAAAAAATATAAAAGAGAAAGAGACAGCAATATGAATGTATACATATGAATGTATATCGCTTTCTCTTTCTCTTTTTATATCCTGAACTGCAAGTTTTGGCCAGGCTCTGATTAGAGGGACTCTAGACGCGTTAAATCAATGTTTAATATAACAGAGTTTTAAATTTACGCCTCCAGTTTCATTGCTGCGGTGTACGCGACTACACGGATTGGTTCCAAATCGAGGCGTGGCCCGAGGAGGATCGGGTGCCGGATTCCTGCTGCATGCAGCGGGAACGATACTGCGGTCGCCTGGATTCGGAGGGTCGTAACAAGGAGCTCTGGTACAAGGAAGGATGCGCGACCGCCATTCAAATGTGGCTGATAACTAGACTCCATATAGTAGGCACGGTGGGCCTCGTCGTGGCCTTCCTCCAGTTGTTCGGCCAAGTGGCCAGCATGATTCTCTTCTGCACGGTCAAGCACAAAAGATCTTCTCACACGTACAAGAGTTACGACACTACCAATACCTAGAATTTCAGATCGATCTTAGACGAAACCACTGTCTAAGATCGATAGTACTCTTCTTGCGATTTTCCGATTCCCGTTGCACGCAGCGGGAACGAATTTTTCCGGGATCCTCGTCGGTGTATTGCTCCTTCTTTGAAGACTCTCACGGAGGAACTCACCGCGGCGATTTCATCAATCGCGCCGAATTCGCAAATTCGAATTTGTAGGAATACGAACACAACGAACGAGACGACAGTTTATTAAGAAAGATTAGGAAAAGAAAACGTACGTTGTCGATGATTATTGAACATTTATTTTATAAATACATATGAGACAATTTAAGTAGATAAAGATAGTTGACCAAAAAGTTTCCGCTGTGTACCAAAAAATATGATAGGTATTTAATTGATGGATTCTTTCTTCTTAGTCTGGATCTTAACAATGTTTCTCGCAATCCCCAGTGATTATTACGACTTCTGAATAGTTCCAATCTTGTCAGCTGATAATTATTTATATCTCTAACTTTCTTAAGAGAGCATCAGAAATGTATGACTCGTCGACCATTTTAATGTTTATAGATAGAAAAAGATTTTTATAGATCGTGTAAGCAAAATCTGGCAACAGAAAAATTGATTTGAATATGAGGACAAATTGTAAATAACGAGGATGAAGATTATGATCGATCATCAAACCGTAATTTTCTAGTGGGACAAGTTTATCCTACTTTCTTAATAATAGAGATAATTTTAATCGTTATACTCGATATTCATTTATGTATGCGAATTAATCAGTTACTATTTTACAATAATTGTAAAATCTTTGTTTTACAATAATTGTACGTCATATCGATTTTCAACGTTAACAATCGGGAGTAATTAGATAGATAGCGTGCATGATTATGTGATTTAGTCCCGAGTACTCAATAGAGATTGTAGATGAAATTATCTTCATTATAAGCATGAATAATTTGTTAAGATTTTTGTATTCAATATATATTATATATAGATAAATATATAAATTTAGTAAATTAAAAATCGTTATTCTTACATGTTATCTGACGAAGCAATCGATTAATCATAAGTTAAAGCGATGTTAAAGTTTGTATAATGCATCGAGATAATACGACGATAGTGATGTATTACGTGTATTGAACAAATTATTATTAATAATAAAGAATATATTTATATGTGATAAAAAAGCCGGTTATACATATATAATACATATACTTTGTTCCATTTTTCATTTTTTTATTTAACTGAAGACTGAATGAATTGTTAGGTATAGACAACCATCATACGATAGTAAGAAAAGAAATTTATATTCAACTTATATATATTTGCAGATTACTTACCGGAATTTGGAAGATATTTTTAATGCTACTAGCTTTAGACAATATCGAATTAAACAAATTGCAGCATCCAGTCCATCATTCTAATTATCATCCTTAACGTTACCACAAACTGCACATAAAATTTTAATTATATTAATATTTATAGTTTGAAGCAAGATTAAATCTCGATATTAAAGGAGTATATATTTTTATGAGAAAAGAAAAATAAAATAATTTGATTTTTTCAAAGAAATATAAGTAACGCTACGCTTACCGGTTGCATCATAGCGCGCAGCATAAAGTCGCCCGTTGAATTTAATGTTTTTAAAAACGTCGAGAAAGTATTTTTCACGGTTAGTAATGTTGATTTAACAAGCTTAGACATCATCTTTAACGGTTGACGGAAAATATTATTCCCCCAATTAATTCTATCACATTTATCTCCAGGAGTGACGTTCGTATTTCCATTGTCAGTTGTATAAGAAATGATTGGAGGTTGTACTGTGGTCTGTGGAAGCATAGATATGTATCGATAAGAATATGTAAAAAGTAATAAAACTTTACTTATGCAGTGTCCTTGAATACAGAATCAAGAAGCGATATGTAAAATAACTTGAGCCGATCGATAAGTCAATATATAGTTGTAAATAAAATTATTGCATAAAATTACTTTAATGCGTATAAAACTATAAAAGAAAATGGAACGTTTTTATTTTATAACATCATATTTATTTCACAGATTTCCTAAATATGAAAAATGTAATAATATTTAGAGAAGGTTCTTAGTATTCCAAAAAATAAAAACTAATTTATCATAAGTGGCGGCTATTATACTTTGATAAAAATTTGAAAAGTTATAAAATAGTTGGCGATAAGTTATTGTACTAAAAGTCTATTCGCTATATGTTAATCCGCAGAATATTGCTTTCGCCTTTTTAACGTTAGGCATATCAGCAGCAACAATTATAGATAATTTACGTAATTAAAAATATATATATATATATGTATATAAAGGATGCACGTACCACAGCAGTATCCCTTCTATCTCGAGTACTTCGCGCTAAGACAGTGCTCGCGAAGAACACAATCAACAGCAGATGCACACGCATTTAGAGTCGCTATCGAACAACGATCTTGATTTTTCAAGGAAATGAGATTTTATTAGGTTCTTTATTAAGTTCTCTAGATTCGCGAGCACACTTTTGGAATCACCAAATTACTCAGCTGAGAGACAACGAAATAGAAACAAACTTGCGAAAGACGTCGCGGGTTGCAGTGCATTTCTTTTATACTCGAGTAATGCTCATTTTTTTCTACCTAGCTGATAGTGAACAGAGACTAATTATTCTTGTATTCGCGATTTACATATCGCCAGCAAGTGACTCAAGACAGGCGCAATTTCGTGTACGACATCGGTATGCGCTTAAATTTTAACATATCGGTGAGTCATATACTACTTTAACTATGACGACATTTTGGAAATTTGTCAATAACTAATTTATGAACAAAACCCTGATCAAATGGTAAAATCGAACGATTTTCTAACAACGATGTTTATGATTTGTGCAATATTTTGTGCTGTTTTTATTAATTATTTGTTCTACATTGGAAACGTAATAAAGTATATGTTTATTTGTGTTATATCAGGGTATCGCCCAGAAATTTTTGCAGTTACTTATTGTTAGACGATAGATATTTTAAATTTTGAATGTGTCTTCTTGATGTCTCCTCTTTCCATATTGAATCATCTGGAATAATCCGGTGCCTCTAAAGGTGAATTACTGCTCAGTTTGAGAAGTATTAATTTAATAAATAGTTATAAATTTATAATCATTAAATCACCCTCAAGTTCGTAGCGATTCTTAAGAAAGTCATACTAGACATATGATTATTGAGAATCACCTGATGAGGCGCTGCGCGCACGCCACACACATGCACCTCGACGTGTGCCCGGGTTTACCATCATTTTCTTATTTAATTTTTACGTGGGCGACCTTATAAATTTATTTTCGACAACAAAACGACAAATAGTTTTAATTACTGCTTAAATTCGGGTATCGATCTCATAGGCGATTACCGAAGAATTCTTTGACGTTACTTCAGCGAGAAGAATATATAAACCAAAAAGAACACACACACAAATTTGTGTTAGCTTTGCTACATTAAAAAAAAATTTAAAACTATTATACTGATTACTTTTAGTGATATCATATAAATTGCTTTTGCTCCAACAGACTAATATGCACATGATTTAATGACAATAAGATAAAAAAGTATTATGATATATCAATCTGTGTAACGTGTACATACTGTTCTTCCAAAAACGCTTTCGATGAGGACCAACAATAGAAATATGTATAACACCTGCATTGTCACATTTAAGCGCAAGATTTAATATCTGAAAATATTAAGCTATTACGGAATGATATTCCTTAACTTTGAGTGAGACCAACTCGTGCAAGTGAAGTATTTCTAAAAAAGTATATTGTCATGCGTTTGACTTATTAAGAACTTTCTTACAAAGGAAGGCTGTATATATTTATCGTTTATCAAAAATTACGTCAATTACGTCAACAATGTTATAAAGTTATTATTGCTAATTACTTAATAAAACTTATTTTGGTTTATCGCAAATTAACATTTCCGCATATGACGTTAAGAAATTTCATAATTTCGTTTATGGTTTTTAAATAAAAGCTTTTCATAAAATATATAAAATTTTATTTAATTTACGTACATTTGATTTTAATTGCGTATTTTATATTTGTTTATATTTATTATTGGAGTCCAATGAGCCGTGATCCTAATTCATTCAATGTTTGCGTTACTCCTCGAGAAACTTGTTTGGTGATACCAACAGGGAACTGAAAACAATATTTTTCATAAGTTACTGTATTGTATATTTAGGTGGATTTGTTCAAGAGGATTTTTCTTTTATTTCTTAAACATTTCTCAATATTTACTACATTAATATATGTATTTATTATTTTGTACTTACTTCCGTTAAGAAGTTCAGAAAATTGCTGAGATTCTCGAAACCATTAATGAACCCTCTTCCTATTCCAATAAATTTATCTCCCATATTACCATATTTTTCTTCGTCCCTAATTCGATCAACGAGTGGTTTTGGTGTCAAGAACCCATTTAAAACTTGTATGATAGTGTCAGGTTTTCGTTTTTCTAAAATTGCTTGGGCGGTCTCGTTTTCTAAACGAACTGTTTCTCGCGATGTCACACGGAACAGATTTATTGGCGTAGTACTTTGTACAGACGGTAAAGATCTGCGACTTTGAGGCTTGTCAGACTCAGTAATTAATGGGTCGAGACTATTTTGAAAGTTGTTGTTTATTTGCTGCAAAAGAAGAAAATTTATCAGCACGCCAATAATTGTTAATAATTATGCAAACAAGAAAATATTGGCTAAAATAAAAAAAAGCGAAAATGGGGAGTAAATGCAAGAGGAATAACACCAAATTATATATCTTGCGTTTCTCAGATAACACGAGAATAATGTTCTGATCGTTTACAATTGGATTTTTATTTACGATCTTCATGAATTATTCTATATTTTCGAATAAAAAATGTCAAATTGATGTTAACTATAACACGATGACTTTCTATAAACTGGTGAAGATATTTCATACATAATAAGTCTCTGCGAATAACCATGTTATCAAAAGTAAATTATCGTTGGGTATATGAATGCTATGGATGTAGTAATTACCTCTGCTTGATTGGCAATGTTGTTTCTAGTCAATATTATTAAATTGACAAATCTTCCTCTGCCAATTCTAATAGCATCACCGACACGTTCTAATAATTCCTACGAAATAGCAATTTTGACTTCGCCTGCCAATTATAGTGGCGAATCACGAGGATCTAATTAAAATTTTGAATGACTAACTAAGAAACTAACCAAGCAATTTTTTACGTTGATTTTTAGATAAGTTCAGATTAATAACTTTCTGTTTTACTGCTTCCAAAGCTTTGGAATATAGCAATCTAATATGCAAGTCACTTTTTTGACTTGCGTTTTCCAAAGATTGCATTTCTCTTTATTTTCGTAAATACAGTTATGTGCAAAATAATAGCACCAGCTGAAAAAACAAAGAAAAATCTAAATTTAAAATTAATCAACTTAAAAATAATTTGCTTTATTCATTAAATATCAATTAATAGACACATAAAACATCTCATCTCATTATTACAAAAAGATAACAATGAAAAAAATGGAATTTTGTTAAAATTTATAATTTTCTTCATTTTTTTCAGCCGATGCTATTATTTTGCACATAACTGTAAATTTTATAAACACAAAATTTTACCTTTGTGTCTTCCAGCTTCGAAGGTGTGGAGTTTTCTGCATTATTTTGTATGTTGCCGAGGGTGAATTTTATCGGTTCCTCCGCAGGACGAGCATTCAGTAAGTCCAATGAGCAGACAAACGATAAAATCATTAAAATTCGCAACATGTTTTTCTCTGATACAGTCTGAAAGAGTTTCTAAAATTATCTTTTAAACGAAGAAAAGTTTAAAATTTGAAACTCACTGCACTTATAAAAATATTAATTTATATGATTAAAAAGATTAAAATAACTTTTTGATTAATTTATTCTTAAGAACACGATAAATATCTACAGAAGTCTGTCGCAGTCGACGAGCGAATCGTGGACTAACAGATTTCGCTCTCGACGGTGACGAACTTACCTAGCGGTTTACGACACTGCTTTACTTTCACTTTAAGTTTCTCCATATTGAAAATCACAGGTGTGTGAATCAATTGATCAGAGAAGCAAAACTGGAATCAATACACGTCACAAAAACTTAGGAAATTATTTATCGCAAAAATACAAATTTTTGGATACAAAAAGACAGGTAAGAAATAATATATTATTATATATTATATATTTATTAACTATTATTATATTATTAAATTGCAAAATTATTGAGAACATGGCAAAATATATTTCTGTTTTAATAACAATGTGTACGTGTTATCGATGCAGAAAGCAATAACTAAAAATATCTAAAAAATAGTGACATTATCGATATCGCTTCACAAGTGCAATGTTTGAAAATTGGCCTAAGACGAAGGATATCGCAACTTAATTGGCGGAAAATTTTACTGTCATGCGACGAAACTTGACGTAGCATTCTGCGCAAATCGCTCTTCTTTAGCCGCAAAAATAAACGCAAAAATTTAACGTTATGAAATTGAGTGAGCCGTTTTATTTTCCAACAATAAATTATAAATTTTTATGTATCACAAAGTACATGATTTTACTTGCAGCAAACTCTTGGTTGTTATTACATTATTATCAATTTACATTATAAAATTATTCGGGTATACAAAAATATATACTTCTAATAAAAAATGGACGATGGCGTCGAACTATGCATGAACGTTTAAATCAGCTACAGTATCGCTATAGTGTTTCTACCGTATTTTTCACTAATGGAAAGTTTACCATTACTTTATAATTACTTCATAATTACATTAAGATCTAGGTATTATTTTTTTTGTAGTTATTCGATTCTTTTTCAGCTATCACATCACTATATTCTGTGGAATTCTTAGTTTTGTTGTGGCTTCCATTGATGAAATAATTACATCTTTTCCATCACTAGGATTAATATTTTCTTTATTTTTACATTATTATTTTCACTTCCTGTATTACTGCCTGATTACCCTCCCTTATTATGATCATTGCCATTTCCTTCTTTCTTTCTACCA
>NW_020219957.1:0-1711 GCF_003070985.1 Temnothorax curvispinosus | reverse complement strand
CGATCGGCGAGATCTGAATTTCGGCCGCGTATCGACATGTTCCGGCGTCGACGCCTCCGATTGCGGAAATCGAGACGGGCATTCTAACGCGACGCAACCTTAAGCCTTGCCTCAATCGTTCGGTAATAAAGGTCATTTCTGATCCTTGATCGAGAAGTGCTCGAACGACGCGAGTGCGATCGTTCGGAGATTCGGAGGGGAACCCGACTCTTACCCTTGCCGTCGCGAGCAACACGGGAGGCATCGACGACACTTTCGCGCTCGAGAATAATGTCGTGATGGGCGCGGCATCGTGGATCGATGCGGTCGCGACAGAAGTAGTTTCCGCGGCAGGCGTATCTTTCGCGGTAAAGGTATCTTTCGTGGAAGAAGTGTCCGAGTCGACGTGCAACATCGAATGATGTCTTTTGCGACATGTTCGGCACGAATATTTGCTTTGACATAGCTGTACGGCGTGTTTGTCGCTTAGGCAATTTACACAGCGATTCGCCTTTTTTACTGCCTCCAATCGTTGACTCGGATTCTTCTTCAGAAAGACTTGACATTTGTGTAGGAAGTGAGATGCTTTACAGAGCGGACACGAAATTGAAGAAGCTCCCGATGCTGTAGCGCTGGTCGCCTTCTGCGCGCGAGCTTGTTTGTCTACGTTCGCGGGATGCAATTCTTCGAGCGCGCGAGCACGAGAATCGAGGAATCGGTCGAGTTCGCTGAACGTTGGGATTCGCGCGTCATCCCCGCCTTTCAGTTTCCACGCTTTCCTAGTGGCGGGATCAAGCCTTTGCGTGACGCTATACATCAGCATGTCGCTGAGAATGTCGGAGTCGGATCGATCTAAATTCTTCAGCGACGTGATTGCGCGATTTGCTTTATCCCGAAGCTCGCTGAGTTCGCTCGCCGATTCGCGGGAAACGCTCGGCAGATTATATAACGCGGATACATGCATCTCGACTAATCGGCGCTTATTTTCATACCTCGACTCGAGGGCCTTCCACGCAAGTTCAAAGTTATCCGCGGTTACTGGGATGCTTCGAATAGATTCAAGCGCCCGTCCGGCGAGGCTTGATGAGAGAAAATGCATTCGCGCAAATGCAGAAAGTTCGGGATTTTTAATGATAAGAGACGTAAAGCGATCGCGGAACGTCTCCCAATCTTCATATTTCCCTGAGAATGGCGGAATGTTGATGGGCGGCAGATGCGCCAGTGAGAATGAGGAGGTAGGCGGCCCATGACTGCACGCGGCGCTCGGAGCCTGGTTCGCTGTCAGAGGCGGCGGCGTTGGCGCGAGTGCCTCCAGATATTCGGCCATGTAATCCAACGTCGTCAAGTGGATGTCCTCGGCCTGATCGAACAGTTCGCTTTGGAAATAGTCGAACGTGCTTCTTTTCGCTTCCGGAATAACTTGCAAGAGGGCCGAGTGCACGCGAACGCATTGCGTCCAGACTTCTTTGGAGCTAGCGATTCGCGCTCGGATTTTTGCAGCGGTGTAGTTATTCCTTCCGAATTTTTTGAAGTTATCGAGCGCTCGTGTGATGGAGTGCATCAACACCTGCTGTTGAGCCAGGAGGTCGTTGATGGTAGCTGAGACTTCCGGCACGGCAGTCATGTTAACGGCTGAAGGGCTGCACTAAGTATCTCGATCCGGCTCGAAGGACCAATTTATGTTTGGGCGCGCAATAAACGCGCCGAACGAATCGCCGAATCCGTTCCGCGA
>NW_020219956.1:0-1729 GCF_003070985.1 Temnothorax curvispinosus | reverse complement strand
AGATATTCGTGCAGATGCATTTTCAAATTATTGTAACTCACAAAATTTCTCAACGAACTAGGTAGTTGAACGACTGAAAAGCAACTGAGCGTAGAATCGAAACGAAGTAAGAACAACAGCAACAACCTCTAAACGTCTCAAAACAAGTATTTAGAAATCCATTTATTTCACGGATAGAGAGAGATCGCACTTACATAGGAAAACGTTTTGAATGCACATAGAGGGGCTACCGCACCTCTCACGAAAGCAGGGGGGGTGTGGGTGAACCTCGGTTCGCGTGGAAAGTGTATGCGTGAACTATTTCGGGGCTACCGCACCTCCCCAAAAGCAGGGGGGGTGGGTGAACCTCGGTTCGCGTGAAAAGTGTATGCGTGAACTATTTCGGGGCTACCGCACCTCCCCCGAAAGCAGGGGAAGGGGTGTGGGTGAACCTAAGTTCAAGTGGAAAGTGTATGCGTGAATTATTTCGACATATTTATTAGTCATTTATGCCTTCCAATACTCAAAATAGCTGCTTTATTTTCCAAACTTTTTTTGTTTATAACTTTTTAATCAAAAGCGACGGCCGACTAAAACCTTCTGAAGGTCACTCAGGGGGGTGACCTTGACAACATATGTCAAGGTCAAGGCCATCGGAGGTGGGTCCCCTAAACAGGATGATTACCAAATGCTGTTCAATTACTGCCATGTTTACAGCTGTTTCGTCTCTCGCCTTCAATGCTGATTTTAATACGCAAATGGCATTAACAGTGGTTGAAGAAAGTGAATTGCGTTTTTTGGATTTTAAATCAGTTAAAACTGAAAACGCGCGCGTTCTCTCTGGATCTGCATTTGAATTGAGAAGACATCGAACAGCGCTCAGAAGATTCCTCAAATTGAGATACTTGTAAGTATTATTCAACGAGCGGCGTTGTAAAATTTCTTTCCACATCTCATCAAAATTTAATGTGGACAAATTCTCTTTTACTTCAACAGTAAAATCTGCTGGTAATGCAAGCCACTCTTCTCTTAACCCCTTCGTTGGCAGAGAGAATTCGACAAAAAGTGCCAAAAATGACAGGAAAATTTTTTATCCTGAAAATTTGTACCCTGGGGTTTTTGAGGGCCCCTGATTACGAATCTGAACTTAAAATTCGAAAATTCAAAATAGAAAATTTCATCCCAATTAAGTAATTTTTTGCATTTTTATCCGCCATTTTGAATTTGCAAATTTTGAATTCAGATTTGTAATCAGCACTTTTGCGTCAATGCCAACGAAGGGGTTAAGAAGTCTTCATCAAAACCACCAAGACAAATGGCAACGGAAGAAACATGCTGGAATGAAGATTCTCTATTAGAGCTGTAGATGGTTTGTACACGACCCGTATAGATCGTGGGCTATGGCGGTGTGTTGGAAATAGAGTATTTAGGCCGTTGCAGTACGAATAGGCTAACCGAAAGTTTCACTGAGCGAAAATGTTTTATCGATCTGGGGGCGCCCTGCTATATCGACGCCCGAGATCGCTCGGTTCTGTGTGTTGACTCTCAAGTCGGACGGTTGTTTTTCTCACTTCGTCCGTGGTATCGACCGTGAACGGACGTGTGTAGTCACGCGTTTTCTTTCATTTCTGTAACTGTACGATTTATCTAATAAATTCAGTAATAATACCACTGTATTGGCGTGCTAAACTTATTGTTACAACACGGTGAAGGGAACACTGAGTTTGAATTGTTGACAAAATATAATAAG
>NW_020219955.1:0-2857 GCF_003070985.1 Temnothorax curvispinosus | reverse complement strand
TCTATCTTAATTAAATAGTAACGTGGGAATTAGCGTGATTAGAAAGAGACTTATTTCAGGGAGAAGGTTGAGGAGATGAAGATCATTCAGAAGCTCCGCGAGAGACCCGCTGGAGTCGACGTCGTCGGTTTGGCTCTTGGAGAAAGCGGTGCATCTGATGTCATAACGGTAGGATACGTCTGGATGCATGTGTAATAAAATTAAAACACAGGGTGGATGATGTAATATGAAAGATCTATATGTTAATTTAGTCGGATCCCTTCAACATGAAAACGGGAGGAATGGTAAACATGGCTGCATTGAAGAATACAAAACACAAGCCAAACGATGCATACGAAACTGGCATTGGCACACAATTTAACGCAGAGACTAATAAACGCGACGAAGATGAAGAAATGTACGACAACGTTTGCATCTTTCTATTATATTTATTGGTAGTGCTTAATCAGTGATGAATATATTATTAAGATTAATTATTAATCATTGTTAATTTGTATGTCATATCACAAGTTCATATGATTATTCTTACAGGGTCAAGTACATAGAAGAAGAATTATCAAAACGCAAGAGTAAAAATAATAATGATGGGGCAAATAGTGGGAATAATGAAAAGGGATCATATTGCTCGCCCGAAGAAGCGGCGTTGCGCGCCGTACCTGAACACTTGAGGCAGAGCTCAGCCAATCGTAGTGAGGAGATGCTTTCGAATCAGATGCTCTCTGGTATTCCAGAGGTTGATCTTGGCATAGAGTGAGTATATTTATAATAATATGCATACACAGTTAAAAAAGGTATTTTGGATACCAGTATGAGAGAGAGAAAGAGAGATGATTTTTCAATGTCGAAACTTGAAGCAGCGTATAATAACGATTTCACTTCATCAAATTTATTATACATTTTAAAACGTATTAGTTTTATAGTAGACATTTTCCTTAAAATTCAGTTTATTTTCAGAGCTAAAATTCGTAACATCGAAGCTACCGAAGAGGCAAAATTGAAACTTCTTTGGGAAAGACACAGAAAGAAAGATGGACCCTCGCAGTTCGTTCCTACTAATATGGCTGTAAATTTCGTGCAGCACAACAGATGTATGAGTCTTATTCACTTTATTATTCTTCATAGATATACATGAAATTATACGTACGACATTCCCAAATTGTTTTGAACTTATTAACTAGTCGCAGCCGTTGCATGCATTTTGTTTTCCTACAATTGAATTCTTCGTGTTAGACACATAAACTTTATTTAAACGAAATATTTATTATAATTTCAGTCAACATAGAAGACTCAGATTTCCAGAAATCGCAGCAAGGCTCCGGCGACAAGAAGAAATGCACCACCAAAGAGGATATCCGAGGAAAGCGAAAAGACAATGGAGAGAAGGCGACGGACGACTACCATTATGAGAGATTTAAAAAGCAATTCAGACGATTTTAAAACAGACTGTATTATTAATTTATCATGTTATACTCTTTGGGTACACTTAAACGTTGATGGGTTTCTACATCGAATGTTTTTTTTAATTGCAATTAAAAAAATCAAGAGACAGTACAATGTTACAATACAGTTTTATTTTTATTCGCATACATCGTTCACGTCCATTTAAAGCTCGAAAGATGTATGTCTTACTCTCGTTACCTAACTCTCGCTTCCTTCTTTTTAGAATATATTCTTTTGATGATTGATGATTTATCGTAAAATACGTCTAACTCCGAATATCTTTTACCGAAATAAATTCTGGGAATGTTTAGGATTTTTCGAGGGTTTTGGAAAATATGTATTCAAATATTGTACTATTAATTATTATTATTATTATATAGTAATTACTACATTACGTAGTAGTTATTACTATTATAATACTGTCCCTACTTTACTATATTCTTTTTACTAAACGCGTGTTTAAATCCCCTTAATCTCCAAGCGTTTGACATTTGGAGCTGTCAAACGGATGCGACTCCAAACTAACGTTGTCGGTTTCTTGTGATCACGGACGATCTAAACGCCGAATATCTTCTTCCTGCAAATAGCTATCTCCGAGACACGAAGACGCTCATTTCGACCGCAAATTAAATCGAATCCCTCAACGCGCTGGAAGATCTTTTCTTCTTGTTGAGGAAAGTCGAGTTTCAAGAGATGTATCGTAAAAGCCCCTTTAAAAGTCTCATCGTCAGACCTTTAAAAGTATCAATTTCAGTAATATGCCAAGGTCCCCCTTCGCTCATGCGCTCTGCGTTCTGGACCAACATCGTAGGGGAGCCGGGAGGAGGATAACGCCGGCGACAGGAAGGAGGGGAGGAATTTGCGCCTTCGTCGCGTTGTACGTGTATCTCTGTGTACTACGAGAGGCACGTTGACGTCAACCGACTGCTTGAAACTCACGGTCTTTACGCACAGTGGCCGTCATTACTTTGACGTATAATTATGAGTTGTGGATTCGTCACCTGCGGCCCAAACGAGGCTCTCGTCGTCTCAGGTAAACGAGCGAGGAATCGTCTCTCAGCGCCGCACAGATATCTCGTTTTCTCCGCATATTTCGTCCGCATATTTTTTCCCCTCCCCGATTTAATTCGTAGAAAAAGGGAAAAAAACATGGGAGAAGCTCGCTCGGGCGTCTTAGATAATTGATCCGCGTGACGAGACGGCGGTGGGGAAACGCGGGATCGATTGAGAACCGCACCTATATACTGTGCTTTAATCGCATTAGAATCGCAAATTGCTATCTGTTATATGCAAATAATCGAATACCGCTCGATTGTACATGTAGAATTATGTGCGGCTCGATTCTTTTACTTACATATTAATTTAATTATGTATTAATTTAATGAACCGTTATCTTCCTCGTGGTCCTCCGTATTGT
>NW_020219954.1:0-3565 GCF_003070985.1 Temnothorax curvispinosus | reverse complement strand
ATAGTTGTCTATAAATTGAATGAATGAAGGATATATAAATATTGCTACCCGAGTCGAAATTTTACTCCTTCTTTCGACCTCTTATTTTCACATCTCAGAATTCTGGAGGATTTTGATAGGTTCTAATTGTATTGTACTTAGCTCCTACTTTGTGCCTGAAAACGGCAGAAAACGGACTGTTTCCCATTTTGAGGTTTAAAAGAGGAGTTATCGGTAAAACCCTCCTAAACCTCCTAAAACCCTCTAGATCCTACACTGATAGAAAAATGTACTAAATTTTAATTAATGTTTTCTCCAATAGTCCTTATAAAGTATTTTTTTAATTCAGTTAATATTTTTCAAATGAAAAAATTATTCATCTAATTGAAACAAATTTTCTAAACCTAATAAAATATTTACTGAATTCAAAAGAATACTTTATTAGGACTATTGGAGAAAACATTTATTGTAGTACATTTTATTATCAATGTATTAATTTTTACTACTTTTTAAATCGTAATGAAACATGTTCCATATCACGTACATCATCGGTAATTCATATAGTATAGGTTTTGGTAAATTTAGCAACGAGATACGGTTGTAACTTTGACTTATGTTGTCGTATCTCATTGCTCTGTTAAACGCAATATTTATCTAGATTTATTATTTAGAATCTAAGATTTTTAATATTAAAAAAATATTACCGCAAAATATTTTATAACATTGTTAATTAATCAGATACATATAGACATACATGTATCACAATTAATAATGTTATAAAATTTATATAATAAATCTTTTTTTTATTAACCATATGAAACACAACTTAAATAAAAACTCCACTGCAAGTCACCGATAATATACATGACATAGAGCATGTTAATATGATAATGTGGTAAATAGCATAAAGGGGGGAGAGTCAGAAAAAATCTAAGAGATCGCACACGTTTGTTTCTAAGGTACAAAGGAACATATATTTATTTGTTTACACTTTTTTATCTACTTGTTCATGTACTCTTGCATACTATCTAAATTAAACTCATATTATATCATAACGAAAAAAAAAAAAATTTTTAACCATTTAAAACAATTAATATATGTATTGTATCTTAATAAAAATTAA
This sequence comes from Temnothorax curvispinosus, assembly GCF_003070985.1. Classification (NCBI taxonomy): domain Eukaryota; kingdom Metazoa; phylum Arthropoda; class Insecta; order Hymenoptera; family Formicidae; genus Temnothorax; species Temnothorax curvispinosus. Next base: position 2,463 of record NW_020219954.1, on the reverse strand, counting down.
AATTAAAATTTAGTTTCAACAAAATTAAAATTAAAATTGAAAAATGTCTTGATACTGATTGTGAGTATCTTAAAATGAAATATCTTAATACTAATAAAACTTAAAATTAATACCTTAATACCAAATAACTAATCGCATATCACAAATGCCATTTAACAAATAATATTAATAATACGGAATTAAGGAGTCTGGATTACCGATTGAAATCAAAGTAAGAAAAGAAAAGAGAAGAAAAGAGAGGGGGAGCCTCTGCATTTGTCTACGAGATAAATTCTAGGGCCAAAATATAACCCAGAGTCACAAGAATAAGAGCAATTCCAAGATCTCAAGACGAGATTAACCTTGCAGAGCTCCTTGTACTACTACGAACAATGTCGATCTTCCAATATGGCGTCCTAAATAAGAATATCGGAAGGGCCCTGCTCGCTGGACCGGACTCCTCGCCTCAATTCTCCCTCTCGGACGCGAGCTGCCGCAGCTCTCCTTTTCCTGGCGGTGAGCTCTCCTTGGGAAGTCGAATCTCGCTCGGTTGGTCTCCAGAATATGTGCCGCTTAGCTCAATCAGTTACGAAAGAAGGAAAACGTACTCGTCTCGTCCGAAGAAACGCAGCAAGAGCGGCCATGACACTGAACTGACTGAACGAGAGCGAGCCGAGCGAGGAAGAAGTGGGGGCGCTTTGAAAGTGGCGACTCACGCGTCGCGCCATCTACATCTGAATGAAACGATCGGGCGTTTGCAAAACGCGAAGGAATTCGAGCGCAATATCTGAAGTAAATATTAAATTAATATTAAATAAATGTCAAATAAATGTTTCTTTAAATCATTATTGCAAATAAATAATTAATGTAAAATAAATATTACATTACTGTCGAATAAATGTTAAATAAATGTTTTTTCAATTCATTATGGCAAATAAATAGTTAATGTTTAATGTAAAATAAATATTAAAATAATGTCGAATAAATGTTAAATAAATGTTTTTTTAACTTATTGCAAATAACTTACTAATGTAAAACAAATATTAAATAAACGTTAAATAAACGTTTAATAAATATTTTTTCTAAATTATTACTTCAAATAAATAATCAATGTGAAATAAATATTTAATAAACATTAAATAAATATTATTTTTACAATGAATTGTACAAATGTATAATTAATAAAAAATGAATATTAAAAACACATTTAAAAAACATTGTCTGCTGATTGGGCAAGAGCTTGAATAAATAAATACCAGTCCATATTCAATTATCGTAAATTTAGTAATATGTAAATATATGAAGATAAGTAATTATAAGAAGTAATAACAAAAAGAAAGATGTTTTGTAATAGTTTTGTATATATTTAAAATTTCCTACCTTTAGTTTCACATATACGCATGCGTACTCATACATGCACACATTCTTTTAATTTTATTTTGAATTATTTTAATAAATAAAGAAAAAAGAGAGAAAAAAGGAAAAAATAATATAGAAAAATACAATTTTATATAAATAATCATTTATACGTCATATATAAAATTATTTTTTTTAGTTATCAATAATATAACTATTATTATTAACCTAATAAAATTCCTTTTAATTTTGTTTTTACTATTTTTGATTAAATTAATAAATAGAGAGAACCGTTATTATAAACATTTATTATAAACGTTATTATAAACGTTTAATAAATCATATATAATATTTAATCAAAAATATAATAAACCTATAATAATAAAAATAAACTAAATGCAATAAATAAATTAAGAAAACGTTAGGAACATTAAAGTAGGAGCATAATTTCTTTTCAAACAGAATTGTCAGATTCTAAATAGGAGCCAGAGGTTGAAGAGGTTGAAGAGATTCAAAATAGGGTGATGTGACTGCTTAAAGTATCAAAGTAGGTGTTAGGTAGAACATTTTGGTCGAAAGTAGGTGCTAGATTGAACATTGAGGTCGAAAATAGGAGAAAAATTTCGACTCGGGTAAAGTTGAAACGAATTTGCTGTTTGCATTTATTGTCGCGATATACCGCAGCTGATTGAATAACGATTGAAATACATGTTTTACCGTTATACAACGCTTACCTCTTTGTTTTATGTAATCTAATATACAAACTGGTGCATCTGGCAGAAAGTGATACATACTTCAGTTCGCAAGACCTAAAGTACCTGCCGGTTTCGATAGTAAAATTTCAAATTTCGCTATCTCGCAATAGCTACGTCTACATAAATATTTTATTCTCTTGGCGAAGATGCTGGCAACGAATAGTATCAGGAACCGAGCACGAACAATTGTCTCAATAATTTTTCTATCGTCGTAAAATCTGTAAAAAGGAATTTGATATTTATGAGAAATTGAATTAATTTTAGCGAATACAGCTAATATTTCCTTAGTATTATTCAGATTTTAGCAGATAAAAGCTCTTTATTCTGAAAATTATGTAATGCTGATTTTTAAACAGTACAAGCAAATTCTAGA
>NW_020219953.1:0-1087 GCF_003070985.1 Temnothorax curvispinosus | reverse complement strand
TGACGCGCATGAATGGATTAACGAGATTCCCACTGTCCCTATCTACTATCGAGCGAAACCACTGCCAAGGGAACGGGCTTGGAAAAATTAGCGGGGAAAGAAGACCCTGTTGAGCGTGACTCTAGTCTGGCACTGTAAGGAGACATGAGAGGTGTAGCATAAGTGGGAGATGGCAACATCGCCGGTGAAATACCACTACTTTCATCGTTTCCTTACTTACTCGGTTAGGCGGAGCGCGTGCCCCGAGGGCTTCGTGCCCCGGCGGTCACGGTGTTCTAGAGCCAAGCGTGTCAGAGTGGCGCTGTCCTTATCTATCACCACGAATCCGTACTTTTGTTGCCAACACGTATGACACAATTTACTGAAATCATCGTAAGACATATCTGTGTTTACGTGATCGTTGTATATGTGTTTCAGATTGGTACCGTCCTGTTTAAACATAATCAATAAATTTGCGTTGTCGCGTATAAGATGCTTCGGTATCTTCGCATACATATTTGTACGCGGCGTACGCGTACAAATATTTTGTCAAAACCACCAACTTTAACGACGACGACGTGAAAGAGACGGCCGTTAAGTTTTTCGCGACCAACAACAAAGCTTTTCGGCTAGATACACTGGCGAAACAATGGGGAAAATGTACGCGTCAGAACCGCAACGCGATGCGCATAACGTCAGAGTCGTTTAAAGCGAAAAACATAGCCACGGAAATGATACGTCCGAGACAATCAATGATCGCCAAAGTCATCCGAATGACTCTTCGTATCGCGGACGAAGAAACGGCGATCGACGACTTGACGGGATATCTGCGCCAGAACGCCCAAATATTTCCCTCGCGTATAATGCAGGACAGGGAGGCTAACATATACGCCTGGGGCAGAATCGGCGACGCCAGCGAGGACAGGAGGGTGTCGAAAGACAAAATGCGCGACACGCTGACGAACGTTTGTCTGGGAAGACGTAGCCGTCCTCCCGGAAGACGATCAAGATCGGCACCGCTCTCTGCCATTGAAGAAGGGAACGAGCCGAGCGACGCGGAGAGATCGGCAGCCTCAACGAGCGACGAACGAGAAGAACCGTCGTCGCC
>NW_020219952.1:522-1009 GCF_003070985.1 Temnothorax curvispinosus | reverse complement strand
GAATTTTCAATCTACATAAAAATACATAAGCATAGTGTATGTAGATTAAAAATTCAGAAGCCATAGGCAGTATGCAGACACCATAGCGCATGCTCATATGGCTTCTGCATTCGTGCTCATGGCTCCTGCAATTTTATGTGCTTCCACCTTTATGCTACGCTTATGCAGCTGTGCATTTTGTGTGCGATGGCCTTTAGGCCCTTTAGAGCCTTGGCACATAAAAAAACTTAAGCAGTAAAACGTTAGCAGTAAGAAAATCAACAGTTTGGATTTGCTGCCGCTTACGTTAATGCCTTAAGTTTTTGAGACTGTGATTGGCTGATTTGCTTACGGCCCGGTGCCCATTACTGCCTAAGCGGTAAAACTTAAGCAGTAAGAAAATCAGCCAATCACAGTCAAGAAATTTAAGGCATAACGTAAACGGCAGCAAATTAATTCAAACTGCTGATTTTCTTACTGCTAACGTTTTACTGCTCAAGTTTTTCTA
>NW_020219952.1:0-422 GCF_003070985.1 Temnothorax curvispinosus | reverse complement strand
AGTGTATGTAGATTAAAAATTCAGAAGCCATAGGCAGTATGCAGACACCATAGCGCATGCGCATATGGCTTCTGCATTCGTGCTCATGGCTCCTGCAATTTTATGTGCTTCCACCTTAAGAGAATTGATTGGTCCATATGCATGTGCATAAGGAAATAGACCAATCCGTTTCTTTATGCACATGGTTATGCACCTATGCAAGTTTGTCTGGATAGACCTTAAAGGTAAAAGCACATAAAATTGCAGGAGCCTTGAGCAGAATGCAGAAGCCATATGCGCATGCGCATGCGCTATGGTATTTGTAAAGCTCTACAGATACCACAGCACATGCGCATATGGCTTCTGCATTCTGCTCATGGCTCCTGCAATTTTATGTGCTTCCACCTTAAAGCGGGGAGCACACACTTCTGCACAACGCATAA
>NW_020219951.1:0-5951 GCF_003070985.1 Temnothorax curvispinosus | reverse complement strand
GCGGAATAATGACAGAGCGGGCGAGCGAGGAGCTGACGTCGTCGGATCTGGGCACTCTCGAATTGTGAGTAAATACATACCGTGACCGCGCGACACCCGTTGTGCATCACTCGCCGCTTTTCTGATCCTCCTCTGTTGCCCTCGCTCTGTTGCCGCAGCTGGGAGAACGCGTACGCGCAGGAGCTCGACAACTTCCGCGATCACGGGGACGTGGGCGAGATATGGTTCGGCGCGGCCAACGCACGCAAGGTCGTACGGTAAGCGTAGCCAAGGGCCGGCACGCGAGCACGCGTCTCGCACCGCGGAACGGAGTAAACAGCACTAGTGATGCGCGATTCTGATTCGATTATTTGAGAATCGATTCTTTTTCATGAATTAATCGTGATTATTAATCGATTATTCAGACGGTCGATTATTTGCGAATCGATTCTTTTTTCTTGATAATCAATTTAATCGATTATTTTCAGGGAGCCTATTGGCTCCTACACATGGGACGCAACACGCTTGCGCGCGGCAAGAAGCGACGCGGTAGCCAATCAAAGTTCGCCAACTGTCGCCGCGCGGTAACCGTTACCGTGTTCAGTTGCGCATTCCGTGTGCACGTGCAGCCCATTTTACTTCGAAAGTTCTAATTACGTCTTTATATTAAACAATTTGGTGTGTATCGCCGATTGCGAGCGACTTGGAGCTCGATTTGAAGCGAATGCAGCGAATAATTCCGCCATTACAAGAGTTCCCGGTCGTATTGTTTTATTATTAATAGAAACTCGGCGACGATTCGCTCGTTTCATTGTGTCGATCACGGCGGTGAAACCAGAGGTCGACGAAGACGAACGACAACGACGAGGACAATCCGTAAGTACTATGTGCAGCGTGTAAATTCTCTGTTAATGCTTTATTCTATTACCTGTTTGTAGTGTTTGTACCTTAGATTTACCCAGCTATTCTACGGTTTACTGCTCTTCTACAGGTCCTAAAGCATCAGTCGAAACAACGAGGTCTCGTATGAGCACGTGAGGAACCGTTAACAACGGCTACGCTCTCCGGCGGAGAACCTCGATCGATTTAGCTTTGCACCATATGATGGCCAAATCTAGCGACTTGGATTGGCAAATCGAGCAGCTAAAGAAGTGTAAAATTATCAAGGAGGCTGAGGTTAAGGTACGAGGTGCGCAGGTCAACTTGTATGCAAAAGCGAGTGAAATCCTGATCGAGGAAAGCAAGGTACAGCGTGTTGACTTACCTGTGACAGTAACTATCTCTATTTCTTGTAAACAGCTATCACTTGTCAGAATTTGACAATCATTAAATATATTTAAAGCCTATAGGATGTCCCAGAGATGACAACACGCGCCGAGCTACAAATTTTGAAAGATGCCTGTGCCATTTTGTGTCCAATCGAATGTGTTACCACGGAAATGTCGGGCGAGTCGTATGTCACGTGCAGCAAAATCATCCCCATCGTTAATTGCCTAGTGAAAACTTTGGAAAAACTGAACATTGAGCACGATATTTCAGACTATCTGCACAAAAATATTTTACGAGAACTTCGCAAAAGATTTGTGAATGAAGATTCAAACGTTGAAAAAAACGTTATGCTCGCTATATCCACTTTGCTGGACCCACGCTTCAAGAAACTGCACTTCCGCAGTCCATTAGCTGTTTCTACAGCAATGAGTAAGATATGTCAATTGATGAAAGAAAATCAGAGAGAGAGTCAATCTACTGCTGTCGTAGATAATATATCAAATACTATTGAGAAAACAAAAGATTTGTGGAACGTTCACGATGAATTGATAGCATCTTCATCAACAAACTGCGACGAGCCTGGTGGCGTACCAGTCGAACTTCGACAGTTCCTTAATGCTAATGTCGTCAACAGAAGCGAGGATCCACTAAAAGTTTGGTATAAACTGAAGGATATTTATCCAAAGGTGTACGAAATAGCCATGAAATATTTCGTGATTGTGGGAACGTCTGTCCCATCTGAACGCTTATTTAGTGCTGCTGGAGATATTATTAGCGCAAAAAGAAGCAGAATTACTGGAAAAAGGGCATCGGAGATTATATTTCTAGGATCTCTACCTAAAAAATACTGGACCTAAGTCACAGCGGTGCGACGTCTCACCCGTATACCACATTATTATTATTCAAAGTTTCATTTTGCCATAACTATTATTCATTTTACCATAACTATTATTATTCAAAGTTTCATTTTGCTTCGTTTATACTTGTACTTGATAAGTCGATTTTGGTAACGAGCGTATTAATGTATTCACTGCAAATTTGTGCAAGTGGGGTATTCTGTTGTAAAAGAATTTCGCGACTTTATGATGAACATGTAATAATTCTTTTTCGTTATTACTTTAGTAACCTTCCATAATTTTAACAAAGAGGCACTAAATTATAATGTCAATATCTCAGATTACGTTTGTATGTTATTTTTATGCGAGGAGTGTGTCTGCGTGCATTCGCCAATTAATGAGGTGACATAATAGTATCGGTACAGTAGTGTCGAACAAAATATATTTGCAAGTAATGGAAATAACGACTTTAAGTATATGTATATTTTCCTGTGAAAATATATATTTGAAAATAATTATTTGCAAATATATTTCAGCCAATATTGGGACGTACATTGAGATGCAATTATCCAGATGCGAATTAAGGCAAATGCTCCGAAAATAATTTTGTAATTGAAGACAGTATAGATATTGATACTGCATCTACAGCAATGATTTAAGTTTATTGAATGTGCAATTAAATAAAAATTTTATAGCGTGTTGCAATTACATTTGTTTTATTATTAAAAACCTTTGATTGCAATCAAATTCTTGATCTTAATCGTGCTTTATTTAAATTTTTACATCATAATTAGTCAGTCTAATGGCTTCAAAATCTTTAGATAAGAACCCGATTTTTAATCGATTATTTGAGAATCGATTCATTTTAGTCCGATTAATCGAATCGTAAATTCTTTTTTGCTAAAATTAATCGATTATGAGAATCGATTATTTTTAACGCGATGTCGCATCACTAAACAGCACACCGCGGTAGAAATCGATAAACTCTTTCCCGCGGAAACGCAAACAGCCGCGACACGATCGAGACTGTTCCCCGCGCGCCGTTACTAGTGGCGACATCTGTGAGACCGTGCGGCGTCCCGTCCTCTCCGTCGATAGCGTTTTCTACTGCGGATAATTGCAATTCACAATTCTCGGATTAAAAATTATCTTTTTCTAATTAAACTAAAGTTTTCCACTCGTTAGAAGCGAAACTATATGATAAAGGAAAACGAGCAACGATATAAGATATAAATAAGTAATATGAATAAACGAGATTTTTAATTTAATCTTTACATCCTATCGTTGCTCGTTTTTGGTCGATTATTTTTACCTATTTCTACTATTTAAATATATATTATAAATATATCTTTGAAATGTTGGTAATCTAATCATTTATAGATTGCAGCAAAAGTCGTGGAAACTCTCAGAAAATGCACCGTTACAAATTTGAGTAATTTTTATGAAAAATATATTACTCACCTGTCATTTTAACCACTTTGGTAGTTCTAGTATTTAAATATTTTGCGTTAATTAATTTTTTAGAAATATTAAATATTTATGATTTAGTGCTCCTTGAAATAATTCGTCCGCTCTTTTTCACGCAGCTCGAGATAATTAGAATGGTTAAAAATTGTGTAAAATTTCGCAGTCTCTTATTAGTATAATTTTACTATATACGTGCGTGAAATAAACAAAATTCTTTATATTACAATTTATATCTTTAATGTAATATACAATATAGAGGAAATAACTCCATACTAAAGGAGAATAATTAATTTTTCCTGAAATTTAGTCTGTTCGAAAACAGTTTCCATTATTTTTTTGAAAATGTTTAAAATAGACAAAAGCAAATAAAACGAATGAAGATCGTTACGTGTAAAGCTTCACAAATATATCAAAACTGATATAAAGAAAGTCATTTTCTAGATGGATCGCCACGAAATTGGATTTGAACAAAGAGAGCGATAAGATGATCGACGTAGGATGCGGTAATGCGATGACTTTGGTGGAACTCGCGAAAGAGGGATTCACGAACTTGACGGGGGTGGATTACTCACAGAAAGGGGTGGATCTGGCCCGCATGGTGCTGAACGATAACAATTTGCCGAATGTAAAGATCGAGATCTGCGACATACTCAACAACACGTTGCCGCATGATTTTAAAGTCGTTCATGATAAAGGCACTTACGACGCTATCAGTTTAAACCCGGAAGATCCGATGGCAAAGCGACAGAAATATATGGAAAATATACACCGCATCCTTTTGCCAGATGGGTATTTCGTCTTGACATCCTGTAACTGGACCAAAGAGGAACTGCTGAAGCATTTTGCGAGTCGTTAGTACAATTATAACTTAAAATTTTAGTATCTGTTTTTGAAGTAAATATTAAACAAAGTATTAATTACAATAATAACTTAAAATATTAATTATATATTATTATTTATATTATTACAATATTTCCCTCAATCAGATTTATCGCGCGCGTGCGCGATGACGTGTTTACAATTTTTTGGATTATTTTATCAAAGACAGGTGTTGTTCTCGTAAAAGAAATTATCGCTTTCGCATCATTATCTTGGAAATATTGCGAACATAATCTCTTGGGATGTATGTACATTATCAAATATGTGATTATTGTTCGCAGATTTCGAACTCAATAGTGAACTTCCTACGGATACCTTCCAGTTTGGTGGACAGAAGGGAAACACTGTAACACAATTGGTATTTAAAAAAAAGTGACGATAAAAGTGATTACATTGAGATAAATAAAATAATTGTGTTTAATTTATGAAGAGATTTTCATTTTATCTTCCAAATCTTTTACACTAAATACTCCTTTTAAAGAATAAATAAGTATTGCGAAAAGGTTCAAGAATTTATTTGTGCAAGAAATATTTAAATACATAAAACGACAGTGAGATTAATATCTAGTACTATAACGTCTTCTTGACCATTATCACATTACAAAGTTTATACAAAATATACTTACACTATGATAAATTAAACTACGCGATTAACCTATATGCGATTACTAAATGTAGAGAAAATAGCGGAGAAATAAATATGCATATCATCTACCGAATGCATTTATTATAATAGTATAATTAGCAATAGTGCATATTTTTCACAAGAACTTATTTCGATGTCGCACATCCAAATCGATTTGCAGATTTAAAACAAAATTGATATAATGTTTGATGAACGATTTAATTATTACTGAATTTTAAGATTAGAATTCTGAAATATTTAGAAAATTGCATGTGGTGTGCAACTTTGTAGGAATTTTGTGAGCATTTTATTAATAGATCTTTTTTACTTTCTTTTAATACGCTTCATGCATTAAGGAGAATATGTCTTAAGAATAAATTATGCTAACTATAAATATATTAATACGTGCATCTTTGTGAATGCTCTTATCCTTTAGAGTGCAGTTAAAATACGAAGCTTTTAATCATGTACACTGCAAAAATTTACTATCAAAGCATTATGTATTCTGTTACTTCAGACTCTAAAAGTAGTCAAATTCGATATCTAATAAATTTTATCTGAAAAACGTTAACGTTATATATTCTTTTAGTCTTTCACACTCGTGTTGTGATCATTACATGTAACATTACATATAACAGAATAAAAATATCGTAATAATAATGAAATGGCAGACTATGATCACACATCAAACACGAAAAAATTTATATAAAATAATGAATTTGGTGTTTATCCTAATTTAATTGCCATTATAACAACTATAACAATTTTTTCTAATTGTAATAACTTTAAAGCACTCGTTGTACTAAGAATATAGGCGAGTACGAAGAATCGCGAGATCGATTACTTATTTACGATTGATTTATAGTCACAAAGTGATTCAGAATTAACGTTTATTT
>NW_020219950.1:0-1541 GCF_003070985.1 Temnothorax curvispinosus | reverse complement strand
AAAAAAGGTAAATAGGCAAAAACAAGTTAGACAAGAAAAGTTGAAAATATACAAAGACAGCTCCAACAGTCTAACTAAACTATACTCACTAAAGTATTTACAATATTTACAGTATTTACAATATTTACTCACTAAACATTTACAGTATTCACTAAATATTTACAGTATTTACAATATTTACTCACTAAAGTATTTACAATATTTACAGTATTTACATTCACTGCATGTTACTGATACTATTTTTTTGTCTAGTTATTTTCGTTTCCAAGTCTCATTCTCAACTCATTCATAATTCTCACCCTTTTTTGATTACCCACATCTGCACCTGCTGCTACGACATGAGGAACATCATTCCCATCATTGGGACAAACTACAACATCGTCTATAATATCATTTTGCAGTATGCAGATATTATGCATTACAGAGCATGCAATAATAAACTGTGGTATTTTGGCCACATCAGTGAGAGGTAGACAGTCGAGTAAAATGCGAAACCGCATTTTTAAAAGCCCGAAAGCTTTTTCAATGGCCATGCGAGTAGACGATAAGCAGTAATTGAAATTTTTTTGCCTTGCAGTTAGGTGTCCGTTATCTCGAAATGGTACCATAACATGCGAATGAAGTGTATAAGCTGCATCGCCAATAAGATGAGAATCTGCAGGAAAATATTCATGTGACCTCTGAATAAAATCAGCTATAGGAGAATTCCTAAAAACTCGTGCATCATGCACAGAACCCACATGCCCAGCATAGCAATGTGTAAATAGGCTTCGAGCATCACATACAGCTTGGAGGTGAATAGCATGAAAATTTTTCCTGCAGACATAAGAAGCTGCATCTTTTTTAGGAGCTCTTATCTTTATAAAGGAACCATCAATTGCCCCAATAACGCCTGGAAAATTCTTTGCTCTTTCAAACTCTTCGATCACGCGAGTAGCTTCCTCTCCTCTTGGCCATTTTATGAAACGTGGCGCTAGACAGTTGAGAGCGTGAATTACACGCCTCACAGCACGCCATGCAGTACCTTTTCCTACACCAAACTTGACGCACATAGACCTAAATATAGAATGATAGAACTAAGTTGGAATCTCATTTAACGTTTGTTACTATGTCAGATGGATTGCGATTAGCTATCAGGTAGAAAATTCTTAGGGCGCATTCAAACCTTGGCAGAAAAGTAAAAAGTAGACAAAAACTAAACAGAATTCATGCTGCAATAGTAAACAGAATAGCAGAAAGCAGAAACTGTTGCCAAGGTCTAAATGCACCTTTACAATCATCTCACTCAGCATGTAATATTTCTGAAACATTGCTGTCATTGTTTCAATATTATATGCTGAGTGGGATCGATAGAGACTATAGAAATTCTTCATTCAATAGTCAGTCGCTACATCTGATAACGGTGATAAACATTAAATAAAATTGCAGGCTTACAGCTGCATTTTTAACATAATCAAATATTATACATACCGATATGAATCTGGAGTAGCCATAAACCATAATGTAATTAAAAGTTGCTTCTCTGCAGATATTTGTTTCCT
>NW_020219949.1:0-5451 GCF_003070985.1 Temnothorax curvispinosus | reverse complement strand
CTTGAGAACAGTCCAACTTGAGCGGAACAGATAGATTGACCGGCAATTATGTAATCCTTCTTTACGTTCAATACCGTTATAGATAATTAAGATTAATATGATACTTAACAAATGTACGGTATCACGTATATTTCAGATGTAAGAAAATTTATTCTTTACGTAACGTTACTTTGCTATAACGCTCCGTAATTTACAATATTAATCTACTTCTAATTAACAAATTTACATTAAATAAGCATTTCGCGTATTGTGTCAGCTGACCGTATTATATAACAGAAATGCATAACGTAACGGGGATGATGTCTGCCGTCGTTACGTATTTTCCGAGTTTCCAAATCCATCGTTCGTTGGATGCGCGCGTAATAATTGCGAGCTTGCAATTAGTAACCGGTACGGCAAATAATATCGGTGTTGCTATCTGCATTAAGTGCCATTACCATACCGGCGAACGGAGCAGCGATAGAAAGGAGTGGGAATAATTAAACCACTATGATCGCTATCTAAATAATTAGGACTTGGCGTGACTCTCTGCGTGCCGCTGTGTGTAACGTTCGTACGCGAACAGTCAGATCGTAGATTTCGCGAAGCGCGGGCATAATTAGGCGAGAGATATGAACGCGAAATCCGCGTATTTAAATCGCGCTGTTGCGAGGAAGCCTTGTGTCCGAGTCGCGCTCAAGCAGAACGAATCTCGTCTGCTGATGATGAAGACATAACTCTTAAGCGATATATCGAGGATAGGATATGTTAATTGTCATTCATTTTAGAATAATTTTTTTTCTATATAGAATTAATTCATTAATCTTATATAAATCAATCGGGAATAAAAATAAGTATTTAGACATTTGTGAATTTTACGAAGCACGCATGCAATTTTTAAAGCACAAGTATTGGCAATGCGATTAAATTGTTATCGCGAATTAAATTACTATTGGTAAATACTACTTCTTAAAAACTATTTTGTCTTTCGGCACGACATCGACGTAAGTTTTATGAAATTTTTTAAATTGTTTATATATTGTCCTTGACATTTTTCAGTAGTATTTCACACAATAGCATATATATATCAGATTCGAAAGTAAATTTAAAATATATATATTTGTATTATTTTATTTTATATTTTTCTGCATTATTCTTTCGAAAAGTCTCCATAATTGAAAGTACGATTTAAATGGTGAAAATACTTTCTTTTTGCATGCTTCCTACCGCGTCGAAATAGAGAAACGGGGTCAGAAGGCAGATACGTGTCGGCATTGTCAAAGAGTTTAGCCGCAAGACACGCGAATCAGAGATGCGATCTGATAAGAAGCGGAGCATCTCGGTATACCGCGTACGAGCCCCTGCTGTGTCCACGCACCTTAAAGCACCATTCTCACGTGCGGCGACATAAGCAGGACCCACGTGCTCGAGATATTCTCGAGAGGCGGTCACTAAAGAACCACTATGTTAATATCTTAAATAATTGTATGGTATTATACTACTTATACTACTTATAATACACAGAAAATTATTGGCTTTTCTCTTAATAAATCGTCTGTTTAAACAATTGCAAATAGTAAAGATAAAGTTGCTACTTAACTTTGACTATTGTTGACTAAAGGTACTTATCTATTAAGAAAGTAGCAAAGATGAATATCGCAATATGATTTATTCTGCATGTCTGACAACGCAGGTTTTTTTTACGAGATTAAGACAGAGGCAATTAATTTTTAGATGCCGTCGATAAAAATCTATTTTCTTCATATAAGTTACGTAAACCATTATATCGGATATCTATAGTACGATGTAGATTATGCCGTTATAACGAAACGTGAGTGTATGCCCCTTCGAAGTAAATAATTATTACCAAAGGACTGCGTTACGTCTTGGAAAGTTGCATTAATTTCGCTGCACCGTTCGATGATCCCGGCGGTCACGTTCGAGCAATATCGAATAAAGACTGTGATTATATACGATAGTTGATGACGAACCTAAGCCGACCTATCCCGCGCGAGTCGGCAGCTCCGAGCTCGAAACCAATCCGTATCGGTCCAGGCTGTGGGATTAATCGGTGTTTTGTTCTGCGGCGAAGTGCTTATTAAGGCCATGCCTTATTAAGCTTCACGGGCATGCAAACGCGGATAGGATCCGTGATGGTAGATCTGATCGCGAATGAAATGGCGGCCAGCCATTGTATCAAGCCGAGGAACGAGTTTTATTACAAGCAATCGCGACCGACGATAATTAAATTAATCACGCGGACAGTATCTAGGCCTTTAAGTCGTACCGTGAAATTCACGATAGGTATGTATAAATTCTTCCGATTAATTTTTATAAATTCGACATTTGTGCTATTAGCTCAGTATATTCAGTAAGTTTTCGATATAACGGAAAAATCAAAATTTACAAGTTATACAATATTCTTCAATGCTTTTTTTTATTCATTATACAATATTGTACGCTCAATAATGCGCCAGTCTTAACTTATTCTTATATTCTCTATTCAAACTTTTCAATAATTTCGATGAAAAGAATAAAATCTAAGCAGTTTTCAATTTCAACGGATTGCCATGTAATGCCGTGCATCTGTGCGCCTTCAACTGATACCTCTCACCATACTGACGTCCGCAGATATTACACTTGTAAGGTTTCTCGCCGGTGTGTGTGTAAATGTGATTCGCGAGCTTCGTCTTCACGCTGAAGCGCAGCTTGCAGAAATCGCACTCGAATCGCTTTATGCCGGTATGCCAATATCGGTGCACCTTCAAACCCCAAGATCTTCTGTAGCTCTTGCCGCAATCTTCACACTTGTAGGGCCTGATACCTACAAATCGAAGAAAGTTGTTAATCTTTTTGTATTTTGCAGAATTCGAAAAACACATGAGGTCTCTAAAGTATTTCAAATCTTATAATAAAGTTCAAGAATTTGATTAAAAAATTAGACTTATCCTAAATAGTTCATATATTTGGCGTCAAATACAGAAGAGTTTCATTTTCGGTTTTTTAATCGTTTCTTTTTAACGTCTTGCAAATTAGAAATCTTAACATTGTAGAAAGAAAATATTATATACATATATTCTTATGTAATGTGAAATATATTCTTTGAGAGAGAAATTGCATACATATGAATACATATAAATTATCTGCTAACTAATAATTACTGAGATATCTGTATGCAAAGTATAAATCACAGAAGTGCGACATTAATAACCGTAATATCTTCGAAGCTGCGGAAGAATGGATTTTTTAAACAGGTTGATAAGTATAATAGCAAGTTGATTCGCGGCGGCGAGGAGTTTGCTTCCATACGTTCACCCCGGTTAGACAGAGGTTAATTAAAAGTCCGGAATACATTTCCGCCGCGGAACGCCCAGGTCGCGCGCAAGAACCGCCAACATATGCGTATACGTTAGGCAGGTTGAAAAATACGTTTATGCATGATCATTTGTACGCGTTGCGAACCAAGCTTCCGATTATCTCGAAAAATTCTTTTGTCCGCGGCGATCGTTTCGCAGAGTAAACGCTCCGCTGGATTTATATGAGAAGTTAATGGTCCTGCGGCTATACGGCGCGCGATAAAGGAAAGGTGGAAAGGTAACAGAGATATAAATAGCGAGATCTCGTGCGGCAGAACGGTCTAATCAGGCGGCAGACACCTTCGGCTTCCTCTGCCGGGCGCAAAGAAGTTGTGAGAATATTCACAAGCTCACCGTAATGCGCCAGTATGTGATGTTTCAGTGCGCCTTTCAGGTGGAAACGATGCTTGCAGATGTCGCACTCGAATCTTCTCACGCCGGTGTGCGTCAGCTTGTGCGTCTTCAGCACCGATGATCTCTTGAACTTCGCCGGGCAGAGATCGCAGGCGAAAGGCAAGTCCGCGGTATGGACGATCATATGGGTCCGGAGACTGCTGGGCCTCAGGAAGCTTTTGCCACAAGTCGCGCATTCGTGGGGTCTCGCATTAATATGCATCAATTTATGATCGCGCAGCGATTGATAGCGTATCAATTTTTTCTTGCAGATGGAACACTTAAATCGTCTTCTGCCAAAATGTGCTTCAGATTCATGTTTCTTCAATGCATGTTGCGTCTGTAATAGTGATATCTAATTACTAATTATTGGAATAAATAAACAGTTTGTAAGTGACACGCGAGAATTGTTTAGAGGATATTCGAAAGGTATCGTCTGATCGTCTTCACATCTTTTAAAGTCGTTTTTTAGACTCTTACGTTAAATGTTTTTTAGACTCTTACGTTGATTAATTTTGTAATAGATTATTTGATAGATTATAGATAGATTGATTGCAATTTGTCATGCAACAGAGTACATCTCTCATTAAGCACTCATTAGTCTGAATATAAAGTAAGCGCGTCAGTTTGTGCAGCAAAGAGTTCGAAAAGATCTGATATTAAGATCATTACATCTACGAATGGTTATTAGCATTAACTACCTGAAATTGGAGCTCGCATTGTCTGCACGCGAAAGGCTTCGGAATAAAATGCATATGCAGGTGATTCTCTAAGGTTGACGATCTTGATGGAAATGATAATTGCATTATTAGTAACAAGTATTATATAGCGACGAAGGTCATTTCAAGCCAGTAAAAAAACAATAATATTGGAGAATACATTTCAAAATCGTAATAATATCTATATTTTGCTTCATAGAAAAAAGAATATTAAACGTTATATATAATATATCTTTCTCTAAACGTGTGTGAATTAGTAATGTTGATCGCGGATCTAATTCTAATTTAATTAAAATTAATGATGTGCAAAATATTTTATTAATACAAAAGCATCAATGTTCTTCCATAAACAATGCAAGGCCAAAATAAGAGTTCCTATTATTCGGATACCTTTCATACCTAGAGAATTGCTTCCAGCAAAATCCGCATTGGAAAAGTTTTCCATGGCTTTGTCCAATCATGTGAGTCTTGAACTCGACCTCGTTCGGAAATTCGATCCTGCCGACGTTGCACATTAAAAGCTTTCCTCTTGTCAGTGCCACGATGTATTCCTTTAAGTCAGTGTACTCGTCCATTTTTCTTTGTGAAAGTGAAACGCTTGCATTTCTTTGACAGTCCGATTCTGGGGTCTGTTCAGAATTTTCATGGCGCGATACATCTTCCGATGGTTTGTGCTTGACGTACTGTTCGATATCTAGCTCGTCGTTGGGTGAAAAATTTTCAATTTCATCCAGGATCTCGGCCTTTATTTTAATCTATAAAACAGAAAACAATTAATATTACACAATTTGCATATAAAGTTGTAATATAAGAAGATTTTCTCTAAGCTGATCTTTAACATTGTTTTTTAACATTTTGCATTAATGGAAATAGTAAAATATTTGTATCTGTATTTTGGCAATTTTGAGTTTTCGCGTATTTAGCTTATTATAGCCATTATAAAATCTTGTTATACCACTGAATATTTGTACTGATGCAAATAACGCTTAAAAGCCGATAATTTG
>NW_020219948.1:0-5667 GCF_003070985.1 Temnothorax curvispinosus | reverse complement strand
GAGGCAAAGATATCTGCGCCGATTAAGAGGTCGACGGGACCAGGTCGATGATACTGCGGATCCGCGAGCTTTAATCCCTCTATGTGTTTCCACGCTCTTTGTTCGACTTGTCTACTAGGTAATTGGGCGGAGATGCGTGGGAGAATCGTAGCCTCTATCGGAACGCGAGTATTGCCATTACCCTGTACTTGAATCACGAGTGAGGTGCTACCTCGAGTGGCAGCCGCCTTAGTATCATTAACCGCTAGAACTACCGTACGACACTTGGTTCGTCTGAAACCACCCTTTTTCATGCAATTTTCCGAAATGAAATTTAATTGACTGGCACTATCCAAAAGAATGCGAACAGGGAAGGGATTTCCGTGAACGTCGAGAGCTTCGGCCTGCACCGTTGACAATAATACTGTCGAACTTGATTTCGCGACGCTAGCCATGGTGACGAAGGGTTCATTATTTTGTGGCGACGAACTCCCGTCGACGGCTGATTCGGAGGAGGCTCCGGTATCCGGGGTGTCCGCTGGACCCGAATTCCGTCCGAAATGCAATAGGGTATGATGCCTTGCCTGGCACGACCGGCACGTCTCCGTCGATGTGCAGTTGTTAGCGCCATAACCCGCGCGAAGGCAGTTGAAACACAAATTCGCGGTTTTGGCCGTTGAATGCCTTTCTCGGGGGGATAGTTTCAAGAATCGAGGGCACTTAAACACGAGATGTTGTTCCTCGCACACCGGACAGTCGGCGGTTCGAGTTGCAAGCGACGAAGCCGACGCGGACGATTGTGATTTGAACGGCATGGTCGACGGACCCGAGATGGCCTCAAGTACTTTACAGTGCTCGGAAAGAAACTTGATGAGTTGAGCGTATCGCGGTATCTCTTCGGCCCGATGGACAGATTCGAACTTTTCCCGCAATGATCGGGGAAGCTTCTCGAGCAGGAAATTGAGCAAAAGGAAATCCCACGAATCGGTAGGGAACTTCATCAGGTTTAGCGCGCGAGTGTTTTCGGTGAACGTATCTAATAATTTATGGAGGGCATCGGCCGATTCTATCTTTAACGGTTTGGCTTCGCATATCGACTTTAGGTGGTGGTCCGCTAGCTTCCTTCTGTTTCGATATCTGTCGAGCAGCGCGTCGTATGCAATCATGTAATACTCCGCGGCGAGGGGCAAATTCTTGATTACATTGAGCGCCTTCCCTTTTAGCGAGGCCAGCAGGTATTGATACTTCTCTATTGACGAGATCTGTCGGTTGTCGTGAATCGAGGTGTTGAACAAGGCGATAAAAGACGGCCACAGCGTAAGATCGCCCGAAAATTGCGGAAGCGTAATTTTGGGTAACTTGATCGCCGACGCGTGGCTCGCGGATTGAGCCTGTGCGGTTCCGGGCGTCGTGCCCGTGAGCGCGTGATACCGTCCCTTCACGGCGTAATGCATTTTATCGAAGTCTGCCCGAATCGCGTCCTCGGCGTCGAACTCAGTAGTCTCTTGTATAAGCTTTAGATGCGCGTTCTCAAAATCCTCGGCGATTCTTGCCACGCTCGGATAGCGGGCAAGAAAACTCTCTAGGATCGTCGGTTCGGACGAGGCCTTCCGGGCAAGATCATAAATCTCCCGCATCCGCCGGACGCATAACTCGCGACAAGGGGGAGCGGATTTTGATTTCGACATGTTGGTTGATATGTAAACGATCAACAGCAACGGCGAACGATCCCAAGGACGCGTAGTGTATTGTCGCCCCGTGAAAATACCGGCGAATAATAGGCTTCGAGTTTATGCGAGGGGACGAAAGAGAGAACGAAAACAAACAACCGTTCCGTTCGTCAAGGTGATGAGGAATAACCGATGGCTCGGCTCGGATTCCTACGCGAAGGCTCAATGGACTATTCACGAGAGAATGTTTTTCAATTACGATATAATAGCGCAGTAAAAATGACAAGTTTTTTAATCGCAAGAGCGAATGGCGAACGCAAGAAAAGGGGATCAAGTGCAGTGTAGAGCTAGCAAGGAAGAGGGTTGCAAGGGATGTACAAAATAAAAAAATGATCAAAATTATCAATGAGGTTGGCACAGGTGCCCGGTTACGGCGAGAAATGCACTCAAGTATTTGTTCAGATTAAGTTTTCAGCAATACATGTTGTGCGCGGAACTACGACACGAGCAGCGTATACGACATGAGCAGTACACACTTGACACGAGCAATAATCCACGACATGAGCATCAATTACGCCAACTTTGTTGCAATTGTGATTGTAATTGTAATTATAATCTTTAATAAGATTACCTTGAGTGATGCAATATATTCTATACCGGGGACCAGTGCCGACGAACAGTATATTCGATCGGTGGCAATTATGTTTGCGAGAATTCCAACGATCGGAATAATGGTTTCAGTGTGTATTTTCAATATGTATTTCGAGCCTGGCCGAAACACACCCAGCAACAACGAAAATAATGTAGCGCGTTATTATGGAACGCGAGCTTATGTAGAAAAACTGTGTACATACGCTGCCGGCCCGTGACCGAGCGTCAAGGCCGTCGACGGCGCGGCGAAAACGTATGGCCAGCTCGAGAATATTCGAGATCTGAATATTTCGGTTTCTATGTTAACAATGACGGGCTTTAACTAATTACCGCGTCAATTGCGCAATTTACGATTAGTACAAATAACGGCGATGGAACGTGTTACAACGAGCGAGAGAATTGCGAGCGAGAGATATCGCGCGAGATCGTGGATTCACGCGAATATTCTCGCCGCGAGTTAATTAGATTATTAACACGCCACGCGTTATTGCAATTCGCGTTAATGCGAATAACAGCGACGGAACGTGTTACGACGAGCGAGAAGTTCACGCGAGTATTCTCGCTGCGAATTAAGAATTGCGAACAAGAGATATCGCGCGAGACTAAAGATTATTAACACGCCGCGCGTTACTGCATCTCGCGACTATGAGAACAAACAATTAAGCGTATTTACGGCAAAGGCAGATAACAGCAATGGCATGGTTACGACAGCGAGAAGTTCACGCGAGTATTCTCGTCGCGAATTAAGAATTGCGAACGAAAGATATCGCGAGAGGCTACCACGCGCCACGTGTTATCACGATGCGCGATTACAAGAATGTGCGAAAATTAAAAAGTTAATGAATAATGCGACGTGAGCGAAAGGTCGGCGGTAATTTTCTAACGCGAAATCCGGCTCGAAGGACCAATGAACGGGGATAGTTTCGCCCCGGAGGCAAGATTTGCGATACTCGAAGGACCAGAGGGGGGTTGTCGCTTTCCCCTCACGACTATCAATGTTTAACGCGAAAGCAGAAACGTATGCAACGAAATATTAAGCGAAGCGACTCACCGTGTCGGCCGTCGTCCCCGTGATTCCGTCAATCCTCGTCCTGTCTCTTGAACTTGGCCGCTCCGTGGGTCTCTTTTGGCATGCGGTGGCAAAACTCGTGCGAGCAAGCAAAACGGTGGAGAACAAGCGATAGAGCAGGCAGGAAAAGGCAGTTGGAGACGTGCGCACTCCCGGTTGAGCAAGGCGGCAAAGGCGATTTCGAGACGCGTTCTGCTCGGCGAACGTGGGCCGTAAGACGGCTCTTAGAATATGTGTGTGTGCCGCACGGCGGCTGTCCAAAACGTGTGTTTGCCGTAAGACGGCTGGATTGCTAATATATGCTTCTGCTGAGAGGTGTGTCCTCTCCGACTATTTGACGATGCTTGTATGCCGTAAGACGGCTGGCCAAAAATGTGTGTGCCGTAGGACGGCTGACTTGCGAATGCTCTGTCCCCGCGGTCCTGGAACATGTCGCTGCGGCGAGTAGTTGTTCCCTTTCCGGGGGGGTGGATACCGTCGGCGGATGGGCGATGGCAGCACCGACAGGTGAGTCGCATGATTTGGCTGATCGCGATCCGCCGACGTTTCGCGCGAGAATTACAAACGACTTATGCAACTAAGTATAAACGATACATGAATACATGAACATGAAGTAACTATATTATTTACAAGGCGATACGCCAAACATACCGCCCACCAAGATACGACGTATTTTCTACGCTTAAATAGGTTCCTCTGGCGAAGTGTCCATCGGCAGTGGGCCCAACTTCACCAGAGGACGGGTAAGCACGCCATCCGTCGTCCGCACCGTAGCGACCCGAGCGACGCCGTCGCGGCCCGGGTGCAGCTCCACGATTCGCCCTCGCCTCCATTGCAAGGGAGGGGCGTTTTCGCCCTTTAACAGGACCAATGTGTCCTTTCTTACCGTAGGTGCCGATTGCAACCACTTCGGTCGTTGTTGGAGGGTGTGTAGGTACTCGTCATGCCACCCCCTCCAGAACTGCTGGTGCATGTGTTGCACCATTTGCCACCGATCGAGTCCGTTTCTCGGCACCGGGTTCAGGTCAGGGTGTGGAACCGCCATGAGAGACTCCAGGGTGAGGATATACCCCGGGGAGAGCACCCCAAGGTCGCTGGAATCTGAACTGGTGGGACAGAGGGGTCTGGAGTTCAGGATAGCTTCTACTAGGATCCAGAAGTTTTGTGCCAAGATGTAATGTGACGCTCGACGTCCCGGATACAAATGTAGGCGGTGGGTGCGCGCTGCTATAAGTTCCGTGAGTCGATGTCGGTTAAACAGCAATGCGGGGTGTTTAGCCTTGTATGAGATGGCGGAATGGGTAGGCTTGCCGCCCACCCTGAGGACTCCGCGACCATCCAAGAAGGGGGCGAGTTTTCGCAGAGGTTTGGAGCAACTCTGATTGCGTCTTAAGCTACTGATATCCTCTGTGAAGCAACGAGATTGTACAAATTTGACGAGGTATAACAAGGTCGATTGAAATTCGATTTGATCCACGACGAGAGTGAGCGCATTTGATCTAGTTTTGGTAACAAATCGGAGACAATATGCGAACATGAGTGGGGTCAAGAGCCCCCCTGGATCAAGGATGCGAGTTCGTTCGGAACCTCCGAATGAGGTCCGGCCGCTTGGCGACACCCAACGAGCCCTCCGCGATGGCGGGAGGAACAAGGCGATACGCCAAGGCGGCGGTAAGGTCCTACCGTTCGGCGATACCCGAGTGGTGATACGCCGAGACGGCGGTGTCCAAGGGCCCCGTGAGTGTAGGTGACCCGACGGTGCGCGATGACGAGATGAGTGTGTAGGTACTCGACCTCGTCCAAACAATGCTATGGATGTGCGGATACCTTCGCCGCGACGTGCCCATGCGACGCCCGGACGAGAGACATCACGCGCGCGGTTGTCCCCGCCGCGACGCGCCCATGCGGCGTGCGGACGAGAGACCTCCCGCTTGAGATTGTGACCCCCGAGCGCGTGTGACTCGGCGGTGCATGATGACGAGGTGAGCGTGTAAGGACTCGACCTCGTCCAAACAAAACGACAATTACGCGGATGTCTCCGCCGCTACGTGCCCATGCGACGCCCGGGCGAGAGACATCCCGTGCGGTGAAGCAAAACGACGATTGCGCGGATGTCTTCGCCGCGACGTGCCCATGCAGCGCCCGGACGAGAGACATCCCGCGTGGTGAAGCGAAACAACGATTGCGCGGATACCTTCGCCGCGACATGCCCATGCGACGCTCAGACGAGAGACATCACGCGCGCGGTCGTCCCCGCCGCGACGCGCCCATGCGGCGTGCGGACGAGAGACCTCCCGC
>NW_020219947.1:0-1655 GCF_003070985.1 Temnothorax curvispinosus | reverse complement strand
GCGCGCTATGGCGTTACGCACAAACATGGCTATTTTCAACATGAAAAGAGTTCCAGACTGACTTAATGTGAATGGAATTATATTCTATACATATCAAAGTATCATTTAAACAAAAAAATTGAATTTTTTTGACCCACAAAGGTGGTATACCCCCTTAAGAGCAGAGCTGGCAAGTGCAAAACAGAAGCACAAACCAGACAACGCGACGCCAGAAGCAGTAAAAAGCTAAGGTGAATAGAGATAACATCACCGATAGTGAAGAAGAGAGGCTTTTAGCTGATCCAGATGGTGAAACAAGACAGTGGACACTGAGACTAGAGACAAGACAGTGGACACTGAGATAGAAAACACACCGCTTCGGACGACTCATAATTTAGGTAACGACATTACCAGGGGTGTGTCGCCAGAAGCAACAGAGGACGGTCCCGGAGGGAACGAGAATCGACGTAAAGAACGACAGTGTTGAACGGGAAAATAACCAGAGTAAGGAACAAGCCTTGGAAAAGCCAATGCAGATGGACAACGATCAAAACGAAAAGACGGTTAACTTTGAAGGAAGGCTTGATAATAAAATCCAGCATCTGGAGCGTATGATGAGCACAACGATAAACTTGCATTCCAAAATGCAGGATAATTTCAAGCTATGGCTTAGACAACGCGAGCTGGATGAAGAGAGGGCGAAGAAACCTAGAATAGAGTCTATTGCGACTCTTTCCTCTAATAGTAAAATTACGACTGTACCTCGGACATTCGCAAATACGACGAGTACATTGAACGACGGTAATCAAAAATTAATAGATAATGGCCAATCTGTACATGCTGAAGCAAAGACTGGTGTAACTAACAATACGACTGGCTCAAGTACTGCTTCAATTGATTCTCGCGGTTTTGCGAATCAAGTAACAGAAGCGATCAAAATTCAATTGATTGGTAAAGACAGTGGAACGAAACATGATTATAAACTAGAACCGCGGGTAAAATATGAACACTTTTATGAGTTTTTGGCATCGGAATTGCGTACTATTGATTTAATGTATGTTATAGATAAGGCAGTTGCTCCGCCTGAAGGTTTGAATGATAATTTGAAAGAAAAACACAAATTTAAAGTTCGCGACATTCTCATAAATAGAGTTGATAAATTTTATCATACAAAAATTCTGCAAATTAAAGATCCGGTTGAAATGTTAAAT
This sequence comes from Temnothorax curvispinosus, assembly GCF_003070985.1. Taxonomy (NCBI): domain Eukaryota; kingdom Metazoa; phylum Arthropoda; class Insecta; order Hymenoptera; family Formicidae; genus Temnothorax; species Temnothorax curvispinosus. The sequence continues at coordinate 465 of NW_020219947.1, read as the reverse complement.
AAATTAAAAGAGTTTAAACGATGTGAAGTCAATGTAACGAGTGTAAGCGTTCGAAAACAATTATATTCAATTCAGTATAATGCGAATCGCGAAACTGCAATGCAATTCATGGATCGTTTTGAAGAAATTGTACACAATTATGAGTCAATTCAGGGTTCAACACCTTTGTCCAATGATGAGAAACGTGATGCTTTGTATAATGCAATTATGAATCAGGTGCCGGAAGTACAATCAGTCGATTTCATAACAAAAAACCAAACTGGCAAGGGTTTGACCTATGATTTGCTAAAATCATTTATACTTCAGGCCGAAGCTAATCGTGCCCAAACTACGACAAGTAATCATCCAGGTACAAAAACCAGTATGATAGGTTCTGCCTCTTTAGTTAACACAAAACAGCAAACGAAGTGGGTTAATGAAAGATGTTATGAATGTGATGACTACGGTCACATGAAGAACGAGTGC
>NW_020219946.1:0-1036 GCF_003070985.1 Temnothorax curvispinosus | reverse complement strand
GCTATTAGTCAGAAAAATTGTATTTGGCACCCAAATTGACTTTAATAAGGCTCAATCGACGCGGAATCGTTTGGTGGTCACCAATATTGTCATTAAAACGTTTGGTGGTCAACCGTTTTCCTAAGAAATAGAAAAAACCGTACTCTCACGCCATTGGTCGCATGACTCCGTGACGTTAGCTCGGTAATTTGATGGATAAACATTATTTATCAATCAAATTGACTTTCATACGGCTCAATCGACGCGGAATCGTTTGGTGGTCACGAATATTGTCATTAAAACGTTTGGTGGTCAATCGTTTCCCTAAGAAATAGATAAAACCGTACTCTCACGCCATTGGTCGTATGACTTCGTGACGTTAGCTCGATAATTTGAGGGATAAACATTATTTATCAATCAAATTGACTTTCATACGGCTCAATCGACGCGGAATCGTTTGGTGGTCACGAATATAATCAGTAAAACGTTTGGTGGTCAACCGTTTTCTCAAAAAAAAGGAAAAACCGTATGCTCACGCCATTGGTCGTATGACTCTGTGCTATTAGTCAGAAAAATTGTATTTGGCACCCAAATTGACTTTAATAGGGCTCAATCGACGCGGAATCGTTTGGTGGTCACGAATATCGTCATTAAAACGTTTGGTGGTCAATGGTTTTCCTAAGAAATAGAAAAAACCGTACTCTCACGCCATTGGTCGTATGACTCCGTGACGTTAGCTCGGTAATTTGATGGATAAACATTATTTATCAATCAAATTGACTTTCATACGGCTCAATCGACGCGGAATCGTTTGGTGGTCACGAATATAATCAGTAAAACGTTTGGTGGTCAATCGTTTTCTCAGAAAAAAGGAAAAACCGTATGCTCACGCCATTGGTCGTATGATTCTGTGCTATTAGTCAGAAAAATTGTATTTGGCACCCAAATTGACTTTAATAGGGCTCAATCGACGCGGAATCGTTTGGTGGTCACGAATATTGTCATTAAATCGTTTGGTGGTCAACCGTTTTCCTAAGAAATAGAAAAAACCGTACTC
>NW_020219945.1:0-21308 GCF_003070985.1 Temnothorax curvispinosus | reverse complement strand
TGCGCAGAAACTTCACCGCTTATTTTTCTTAAAAATGTTCATCATACGGGAAAAATGAATATAATCATTTTTGTACAAAATTTCATGATCTTTCTTTTTTGTAATAACCTTAATTGACCTCCGAGCCATACAAAACGAGATTTTCGCAAAAAACTGATTTTTGTGACCTTTGACCTTGAATAACTTTTTTTAGCCCTGCCGATATCGTTCTCTATTTTTAATATGTTATTTAAAATAACGAAATATAAAGCAATTAAAAAAAAAGTAGTTTCGAATTCTTTTGCACAGAAGCCATATTTTCGTCTAAAATGACTGAACTACGAGGCAGACAAATAAAGCGACATATGATTTTTTCGATTAGTGCCCGCGGCCTGGAGCGGTACAGGTGGCGATCGGTCCTGCGTAATCGACACCGGTATGAACGAATGCTTTAGTCGCGCGATTAACTCTAGCATCCAGTAGATCACCCATAAGTTCGACCGGTATCTCGGCGCGTTCTCGCGCGCATCGGACGTACTTGTAAAGGTGAAATTTTATGGGCAGTGAAAAGCAACAGCAGATTGTACTGATTGGCTATAAAATAGAGAAGTTCTCGAGTTCCTAGAACTTCTCTATTTTATAGCCGGCCCGCCGCTGCATGCCGCAGCGTTCTGAGGTGGTGATGCTCGATAAGGAGAGCTAGGAGCGAGTGTGAACGCAGATAAGGTTTTTAGTCGAGCCAGGGAGGCGAGCGTGACATCTTCTCCCTTTTGTGCGAATGAGGCCGTCAAAATCCAGGTAAGGATTGAGTGAGGATAAAGGACAGGCGCTCGGCATCAGTTTTCGATTTATTATAAATGCAAATGCTCTTGGGGAAAGGTATCTGCCTGCATAGTTCTTGTTGGACATATTGAACAATTATTCCAAACCTATGTATCTAATCTCTATATATTCTATGACTGTAATGGTTAAATATTTTATTGTTTCATGATTGGTAGCATTGAAGGTTCTAAGTTACTTTTATGTTTTTAACGTTTATTCAGGTCAAGTCTACCATCTCTCTTTCTCTCTCTCTCTCTCACGGGCGTGCCCTTCTCGTTAAGACGCACTTTTGTACTTCTCGAAATAAATCAGAGAAATATAATATCATTTGGGTCGCTTTATTTCTCACGACATAACACTGCGGAGAACCGACTTCTAGCAGTTCTGAGCCAGTAAAACATGGCCTGGCTGATCTCGTCCACGCGTAAAGCCGTGGAGGGCCCTTATCGAAGGGCTCGGAAGACTGGCATCGAAATAGAAAACGGTAAAGGTAAGCGGTAACGTGTAAAAGTTTAGGCCATGAGGAAAAACGCGAAGCAAGGTCCCAGCTCGGGGAAGTATGAAATGTGCTGACGCAACGGTCAGGGCGTTCTTTGAGATTATCCGTTGGCGGTTCCGGGGTGCTTGAGGACGGCCAGCATTCAGGGTTTTCTTTTCGCGAGAGAAATCCTCATAGGATACTCCCAGCCCCCAGGGAGAGGCTGGGCGGTTGTGCAGGACTCTTACCGGCTAAAACTCCTGCGGGTGTCCTTCACTGCATCTGTTGGGGAGCGGGGACATTTACTACTGCGTCCGGTGCGCTCCCCAATTGACTCCCTCCTCTGAGCCTGTGGCTATATGACTCTATTGGAGCTTCTAATCTTTAGTGGCGGGGTATGGACACCACCCACCCCGCCATCCCTCCCGTTTTTGATGAGAGGTATGGTCGACGCCCTGGAATCCCCGCCAGGACGCCAACCTCCCGTTCCTCCGAGTCTCTTTCCCCGTCGGGAGGAGTCGGCCCGGAGGTGTTTTACTGCTCATTCTCTGACTCGGGTCAGTGATAATGCCTCCGTACCGGCATTCAGGGGGCTGTCGTAGCCATGCAGGACCGCCGGACCACCAGAGGCGGTGCGTTTCCAAAGCATCTGGAGCGAGGCCTCGGGAGGCGCAGTCGGCGGGATTGGTTTGAGTCGGAATATGACGCCACGAAACGTCAGGAAGAAGCAACTGAATGGAGGAAACCCGATTGGCGACGAAAGTTTTCCATCGAGAGGGAGATTGGCTCAGCCACGCTCGTGTGACTTTCGAGTCTGTCCAACAAAAGCACTCAAGGTTCGGCATTTGAAAGGCTAAACGAACGTAGCGAATCAACCGAGCGAGCAGATGAGCGGCGGACAATTCAAGACGGGGAACGCTCATCGTTTTAAGAGGAGCTACTTTGGATTTGCCGATAAAGAGAGAGACCGAAATTGAGCCATCTAGATTGACGATACGAAGGTACACGGTGGCGGCAAAAGCAGTCGAGGCGTCAGAAAAGCCGTGAAGAGGGCACGTTGATTAGAGCGTCGTGCTAATAACGCGAAGATCGCGGGTTCGATCCCCTCATGGGCCAATCTCTTTTTTTTTTTAGCGAAATCTTCAAGGAGGATAAGTGTTAATTACTTACTGTGCATGGTATCCAACGCGGTATCCGAATAGCGTCAAGAGACGAGAGCCGTTTGTGGTAGTCGGACCAATGGTCTAGAAGTTTACAAGAGATTTTATCGTCCCATTGGCATTTGAGTAACCATAATTGCTGCAAAAAGATCTTCGTTGTGATAACGACGGGAGTAGCCCACCCGAGGGGGTCAAAGAATTTAGCGATAGTTGACAGGATAGCGCGTTTAGTTCTGTCGGGCGAAGGAGGGACGGAATTGAAAAACATCGAGCGCGGGATTCCAGACGATGCCTAAAATTTTAATATGCATATCGTCTTGAAGAGCTTTGTGAGTAGCTAGTTCATGATCGGACGGGTCAATATCAGCGAGCAGGTCGGGAGAGTTACTCGCCCATTTTCGAAGCCGGAAGCCACCTTTGGCGAGCAGCGCGATTAATTGATCGCGCGTTTGACGTGCAAAAGGTCATCTGCGCCGAAGGCGCAGTCATCGACATAATAGTCTAAGAGCTGTGGGCCTATTACGGTTTTTGGGTGAGCTCACTCACTTTTCACATTCTCATCTCACGTGACTTTGTTCACCCGATTACAGAAGTGTCGAGTGAAACTGCGAGATCACTTAGGCACTTCCAGCTTAGTGATTTCACATTTTCACGAAACCGCGCAAAAGTATCTAAACGATTAAGAAATAAACATAAAAGGTTGTTGGATTGTTTCTTAAAAAAGAGTACTTTTTTTATATCTCTCTTTCCCTCTTTTTTTGTAATATATTTTTCGAGCTGAATAGATTTAAATAAAATTTTACAGAAAGTGTTAATTCTGACTGTTAACTTTGTTAATTCTGAACTGCGTTCTCTTTTTCACTCGTCTTTTAGTTTATCACTTTATTCTTATTACTTAGGTTTATGTTCTTTACTATTTTAAACAAATACCTCTTTCTTAAGTGTAAAAGGCATTTGTTGTCGTAAGAGCAAAGTAATAATTTGGAACTCTACAATATTTTTATATTTATAATCTACAAATATTTTTACAAACGTTATTTATACATATATAATTTAAACACATTATAATTGTTTACAAATAACGTCGTAAAAATATTTGTATCATTGCTTAAAAAAAAATATATATATATATTATTGCTTTATTAATAACACAAATTGTATTAACAAATGTTTGAAAAAATAATTTCACAATCTTTGTTTCGATTATTTCTTATAAACATTAAATTGCTGATCAGTTTTAATTATTAAAAAAATATATATTAAAGATACAATCTTACTAGAAATGAAGAGTTAAAGCTTTTATAACTTAGAACGTCGAAGTAGTATCAAGAGAAACTCCAAGATATGTAAAATTATATCATTTTAACAAGAGTTTCAAATTAAAACGATTCGTATCGCTTCGGGAACAAATTAATTTCGATTAAATTGAAATGTTCGATTAAAGATATCCCATTGAAACTGTATTTACAAAGAACGTTCGTAAATAAACGTATTAAAAACGATGACTATCTCTCTCTAACTGACTATACACTATTTTATCTTTAACTTTTAGATTTTAGGTATCCGTGTCGAAACGTTTATATACATTTTCAATTATTTTAGGAATGATCTAGATTGCGTTTTAATAAAAAAAAAATATTAACTTGACTTCTCAACAAAGAAATTTTAATTTCAATTTTTCATGTTTCGCAAAATGTTTCAAAAGTATGTAATGTGCGAAAGACTCATTATTTTTGCATACATACACGTAAATACAGATATGCACATTTGCTTGAGACAAGATCTGTTACATCGCGATCTACTCGTCACGTCCTTAAACTTTAATTATGACACTGATCACAGTCTAAAGTTTCACGCAGTTTAATTTCGTCACCTTTTAGATTGATAATGCCATGCTTCGTGATGAGAATTGCTAATATAAAGATTATCGTGCGACATCATCTAAATGGCCCACGACATGATTTTTGTTGTTCGTGTTTATATCGTTTCTTTTAATTTGAAAGTTATTTTTCACGTTAATATTCAATGTTTTCCGCGATTATTAAATTATCCACTGTATACAGAACAGTCTTTTCTCTTCGTCACTCTTGTTTAATTTCATCTTTTCACCTAAAAATTTTGTGTCGAGTCCGCTCACGCGAATAATCTCGTATTTTCATTAGGTGAAATCAACGGTAATTGGGTGAGCTGCTCACTTCCGTCACTTTCACTCAATCCGAGTACCGTAATAACCCCCCTGGTGACATAGAAGGCGACATTCGGTCCACGAAATATCTTACCTGGAAAAGGTTCGATTGCTGCCGGCAAAGCGAAAGTTCGATCGTCAGAAGGCGTGCTGGGGGCTAAGTGGGTGGGCCGCCCGCCCAAACGTGTAAATTTTTTGATAAAAAAAACTGTCGATCACCACGGCTGAAAATTTACATAGGTATCGAAGAGTATGAGAAAAAGCAGAAAAAAAATTGTCAGAAGAGTAAGTGGAAGCTAAAGGGTTGTCAGAAGCGTGCGCGTACGGATTTTTGTAATACACGTATCTACTTCTACAATTTTTTAGATACTTTTAGATAAATTGTCAGTAGTGCTATGAAATATGTAAGTACGGTGTGAAAATCAAGAGAAAAGCGATCAGTCCACTGGGCGCTGCGCCGCGCGCCGAAAGACGCTCTCGCACTTTGCACCCGATTTTCTCACGATCACCTCCACTTTGCCTTCTGACACTTTGCACTTAGTTTATTCTATACGTAAACAATACAAATGCAAATTGCCAGAAGTTTTGCTTAACATGTAAATTTGCCGAAATTTTTCGCAACTTTGGCAGCTTCTGACAACCCTTTAGCTTCCACTTACTCTTCTGACAATTTTTTTTCTGCTTTTTCTCATACTCTTCGATACCTATGTAAATTTTCAGCCGTGATGATCGACAGTTTTTTTGATCGAAAAATTTACACGTTTGGGCGGGCGGCCCACCCACTTAGCCCCCAGCGCGCCTTCTGACGATCGAGCTTTCGCTTTGCCGGCAGCAATCGAACCTTTTCCAGGTAAGATATTTCGTGGACCGAATGTCGCCTTCTATGTCACCAGCTCTCCGTCTACAAGTCTTGTGACGCAGAACCGGGGTTGCTAGGGGGAATTGAGCGCCGTGATCCTGGGCGAGTTGCTCTAAAACGTGAAGCGCGATGTATGCAGCGACAGCGGTACCGTATGTAATGGTAAGAAGGAGGTCCTTGATCGGATTGCGTAGAGGGGCGCCAAAGAATTCGTTGGTAATTGATATTGCGGGCATTGATTAGGATTTGCCGATACATCTTGGCGATGTCAGCGGTATAAACATATCTGTGTTGGCGCCAGAGAATGATAACGGTCGCTAAATCCTGCTGAACTTGCTGAAGTTTAGGGTCGATCATCAGATGATCGTTCAGGGTTCGTGCCATAGTGCGGCTGGACGCGTTAAAAACCACGCGCGAACGAGTAGTGGGAGGGGGCTTCAATCATATAACTGAGCCACTCATATTCAACGAGAAAATCACGATACTCGGACGCGAGGGTAGGTTTCCGCTGGAGACGGCGTTTCAAACGAAGAAAGCTAGCGAGGGCGGTAGACCGAGACTCACCTAAGACCGGCGTTCCGTTTTTGAACGGTAGTCTCACGACATATCGCCCTTCAAGCGTGTGGGAGTGAGTAGCTTTAAAATGCTCCTCACATTGACGGTCCTCCGGGTTTATATGACTCTCCGGAGGTATCTCCTGAAGTTTCCAGAACCGACGGAGAGCGACATCGAGATCCTCGTGGACGACGCCGTGATGCGCCGGCATGGATGCGTCGGTACGCTCGTGTGAGCCGGGGAGAATGGGCCGGAAATAATCCAGCCGAGGGTGGTATTTTGAGCCGTAAGCTCGTAGTCGGATCCCTTGCGAACACCTGCTGTCGACGTGCTGGCGACGTGCTGTCATTAGCACGCGGTCTTGATCCAACTAGGTACGTATTTAGTCAAGGACCGAAGGATAAGCGTGGTGGACGAGTAAGCAGGATCGTCGCTAAACGTTGAGGTTATCGTAATCTGGGCCGCATGGCGGACGACGGACCGCGATTCGCCTACTCCGATAACAGAGACAGAGCACTTTATTTTCGGTAAGTGTAAGCATTGAACAAGCGATTCGGTTATCAAGGTCGTTACGGAACCCTGATTGAGGAGCGCGCAAACGTTTACGAAGCGACCGGAAGGAGAGTACACTCGAACGCGAGCGGTTGCGAGCAAAATTCGGGAATTCGGCGCTACGATTTTTAAAACAAGATGTGACGCAGCTTTACTATCAATCGCGTTGTGCGCGGCTCCGGTTCGTCAGGCTTGGCGGAGTTCTCGATATGTAATAGCGGATAATGTCGTTCATAACTGTTCGCGAAATCGCTGATTAATCCCGGCGATGGAAGCGGGATGAGAAGGACGCGCGTGGAAGGTGTTAACTCAATATTCACTTTATTTTTGTGTAACTCAGACCACAGTCTGAGCCGTCTTTAATGCGTCTTTAATGCGTCAAAATTGATACAATCTGACCTGAGAGTGATGAGCGGTGAACAAAATGAGATGCTTATATAGTCTGTGTAAATGAGCGGCAATTATATCAATTGCCGTCCTCTTCGATGAATCGCCCGTGAGCCGGTGAGACACGTGGCGGTCGGCACTCGCGCACATGTGAGCCTGAGTTGTCGTGTTGATGTACCCGAGTAGAGCTGGATGAGCGGTCGCTTTACTTGTTAATGCAGTATCTCGGCAGCTGTAATCACTGCGGTGGGCACTTCGATATGTAGTCACAATCAAAATTGCACAGAGCACACGTCGTGCGTCTGATCACTGCGCGGCCATTTGTACAACTCTGAATATCGCAAGGGAGACGTTGGCAATGAGCGCGCCCGTGCGCGGCGCAAGCTGCCGCGGTGATCTAGCGTCGTTACCCGATCGATGCTGCCATCTGATCTGACGGCGCAGCGTTAACGGAATCTCGAACAATAACATTGTTTGCATGCATAAAAACTTGACAATCTTTAACCGAATGTTTTGTGCTGAGACAGTTCAGACAGCGCTTATTTTTTGAATAAAGTCGGAACGTTGGGATGGAGTTTGCTTTAAAAACGCGGGGCATTGATAAAGTAAATGGTTTGTTTTGCAGAGCGGACATGCAAACTGAACGGAGGAAGCGGTATGTGACGCGAGCGTTTTCTTTTTAGAGGATTCAAGCGATTTTTCGATTCAAGCGACTTTTCCTTTGGAATGGATGGCGCGATCGTATCTAAAACGCGAATGCGAGCTTCAAGAAATTGATCGAGCTCGTTATAACGTGGATATTCCACGGAGTCGCCAAGCTTGAGCTCCCAAGATTTACGCGTCGATTTATCGAGCTTTTGAGCTACGAGAAAAACCAGCAGATCATCCCAATGTTCGACCCTTCAACCGAGGTTTTTTAAGAGGTTGGATCGCCGCGTTTGTTTGATCGCGAAGGTTACGAATATCCTTGGAGGTTTTGGAACTGAGCGACGGTAGATTTAAGAGATTCTGTAAATGAACGGTGATAAGGCGACGTTTGTTGTCGTAACGAGACACGAGAATATTCCACGCGACCTCGAAATTCTGATCGATGACCGCGAGATGGTCAAGCGCCTTACTTGCATCCCCTTTTACACATGAGCACAAGTAATGCATACGATCTACGTTTGACAAATTAGGTTCGTTGTGAACTAAAGATTTGAATCTATCGCGAAAACTTTCCTACTTATCTGTACTTCCGTCAAAAGTCGGCAGGCTGATCCTGGAAAGATGCGTCGTCGCACGGAACGGATCGGAGAGGCTGCTTCCGTCGCGTAGAGTACCGAATGCGGGGATGAATGGTCATCGTGACTGCATGGCGAGAACGTCGGACATATGTAGTCTGCAGCTTCATTACAATAGTCCTCGCAGGCGATGAAGTAATTCTGAGTAAAGTACAGATGCGAATTTCTTAGTTTCTCGTCGGCAAGGAACGAGATTTTGCCATGGAGTTCCTAGCATTTGGCGAACGTCTCTTTCAGAGTTGTAAGACGCTGTCGCGTGACGCCCGGAGTCATTTTGGCTTGACCGAGCTTCTTAAAGTTGGGCAACGCACGAGACACAGCGTTCACATACTGATCTTGCATGACCAACAGCTCAACGGAAGACATGGTGGAAACCGTTGCGAGCATAGCAGCGAGATGGTTTGAAAGTCAAAGCTATTTCTCCTTGGCGACGATCCGGCTCGAAGGACCAATGTTTGTTCTGCGGCTGACACAGCCTTATCGGAAGGCTCGCACGCCAGGACGGAATGACTCTCACAAACTTATTATTAATGAAGCAGTTTTATTAGTTAAAAGAGTTAAGGCGAGCGGTACGATGCGTGCCAAATTAGAGAAATCCGCAAAGACGGTTGCGATCGTACGCCGCGACGGCTTAAGGCTCCTGGATGGTTACCGCGGCCATATTGGATTCTTACTATCGAGACGAGGAAAACACCCAATTTTGTTGTGCATGCCATTTTCAAATAAAAAGACATTTCAATAAAACATCACTATAGATTGTTTCAGAACACTTCCAAAATTGACCGAAAACTACCCTTTTCCCTCGACAATAAACAAACAGCCATAAAACGAAACCTCAACATACGGGAAAAACAGCTGTTTAAAGACTATCGAAAGGAGGTGAAAACGTTCCTTCCGCATGCAAATCTTACTTTTCGGTCAATTTTACGACTTTCACGAATACGTTAAACGTTAGAGCACAAGCACAGAGCGAATAATAAAGAAATAGCATGCACAACAAAATAGGTTGTCAACATGTCACAAAGGATAGAATTCTCCATTGGAGAGAGTTCTGATTTCTGCCGCGACGGTACGTCGCCACCGTCAACGCAGAGTTCTTGGCTGACCATCCAGGAGCCTTAAACTTAGAGACGTGTATAGACCCGAGCACATGGAAAAACTTAAGCAGTAAGACATAAGCAGTAAGGAAATCAACGGCACTGATTCGCTACCGTTTACGTTATGTCTTAAGTTCTGGACTGTAATTGGCTGATTTACTTACTGCTTTAAGGTGATCCTAAAGCCGTGATTCTAGCCGGTTTTTTTCGGTTTTTTTCTTAGCACTAATCTTTTAATTGGCTTTATAGAAATGCAAAATTCTTGTCTAGAATTAAAGTACGCATCAAAATCTAGGTCATGGCGGTCGAATTTATATGTGGTGGTCGTCACGTATAACAAAAAATATTAATTTTTTTTCGTTTTTGATATAAATTCGACCACCATGACCTAGATTTTGATGCGTACTTTAATTCTAGACAAGAATTTTGCATTTCTCTAAAGCCAATTAAAAGATTAGTGCTAAGAAAAAAACCGAAAAAAACCGGCTAGGATCACGGCTTTAGGATCACCTTAAGTCTTACTGCTTAAGTTTTTCTATGTGCCCGGGCCCTATCGCTCGGGATTCGTTAACGAACTCTGCTCGAGCGCGGTGAGCATGAGCGGATAAGCGAATTTTGGCGATCACGCAAGTATAGTGCGTGACCTGTAACGATTTGCGATTGGGCCGGCGCGTTGAGACAAAGCTACATAAAGTAATAAAAGAGGGGAGATCGAGATCTTACAGGGGAAAACGATCAACGAAAATTTTGAATTTTGAGCAATACACGGCTATTTCCAAACAATAACTAATTATACAGGGTGTTTCCTAAGTAAGTACAAACTTGAAGGGGATATTCCTTAGCTTATTTTAAGAAGAAAAAGTTCTATAAACATGTATCTTAAACTGCTTTGTTTTCAAAATACTGGATGTCAAAGTTATAGAAAAAACAAAAATTTTGAAAATCTGGAAAACGTTTAATAGGCCAGTCATATTAGACTAATTTAGGCGGTTAACCTTCCAATTAATCTTTCCAGGTTGCAATTACCATGAATCGTTTTGATTTAAGGTGCTATAAGTGGGATTTATTTTGCTTTGCAGAATTAACGGGGAATAAAAAGTTATTAACAGTATTATCAACAAAAAGAACGCGATTTTTTTTTATTTTTTCTTAAATATCTCGAAAACTAAGCAAGATAGGGTAACTAACTATACATACCTTTTTTGTAGAGCGTAAAATTATCTACAATAATAATCTGAACAACACTTATCGTCAAGTCAGTCGTTTAATTTGCACGCGCCGTCAAACTCCGAGACTCGGATCCCGAAAATCTTCGATTTCATCGTTTTTTGGATGTTGCGCCAGTGATTTTTTCCGTCATTTAAAATGGAATTAAAAATCACACATTATCTGAGAGCTACAAAGAATACTTTTCATGGTGCAATCGATTTTTTAGACCCTTTTTCTTTAGTTTGTAGCTATGTAAGCAAAAAGTTTTGACTTTTTGGAATAGTCTTAGTTTTTTGGTGTTTTCAGGCCTTAAAATTTATTTGAGACAAATTTTATCATATGCATCTTGTTGTGGACGAAATTTGCAATAAAAAAGGACCTTTGTATTTTTTTCGTACAACGAACGCTGATTTTTTTTATTGACGCGCAAAGTTAAGCGTTATCCGACCTGTGCGCAATATTGGATAACTTTGCGCGTCAATAAAAAAATCAGCGTTCGTCGTACAAAAAAATACAAGGGTTCTTTTTGTTGCAAATTTCGTCCACAACAAGATGCATATGATAAAATTCGTCTCAAATGATATTTTATTCAAAGTTGGTATTCATACATGTATTTATTAACCATTTTCCCGTACTGATATTTGACCAGTATTGATACACATGATTGTAGTTACAGTTTTTAATTTCAATTTTTTACCTTATCTCAAAAACGGCGTAATATTTCAAAAAATACTAAAGACAGTTTTTGTAGAATTTTAGTTGAAAAATTTAACAAAATTGTTAAACTTGAAAAAAACAGTGGCGTACCATTTTTTTATTAAAAAACTTAATATGATTACCCTATACGCACGTCTCTGGATCTAAAAATGTTTTATCGGTACTGGAAAATAGTTCTTAATACCACATATACGCATACCAAATTTGAATAAAATATCTTTAAACAGTTTCCAGATTTTCGAAATTTTTATGTTTTTAAGGATGTCATTTTAATTTAGCCACCTCAAAAAATTTTGTATTTTTGATTGTAGAGAAAATGCTTTAAATAAAAGTTGGTTGGTTTAATTGACGGGGAACACACCCAGATAGCAAAATGTTAGCAGAATGCGCGCAGATTGGCAGCAAATTTGATCAAAATCCCACACCAAAACCATAGCCATCTGTGTCCGCATTAAGCTCGTATTCTGTCGACAGAGCCTGCTGACAGGCAATGTAAGCAGATTGCCAACAGAAACCGCGCAGAGCCTGCATACAAAACCTGGCAGCAGATTGGCAGCAAAAACCGAGCAGAGCCTGCGCGCTCGACCTGAGAACAGATTGGCAGCAAAAACCGAGCAGACTTTATCCATACCCATACAGCACAAAATATTTTTTAAATATTTTTTAGAAAGATTAAAACAATTTACAAAAATATTTTTTAAATGTTTCTATGTCCGCCAGATTATGTCAGAAAAATATTTTCGAAAATATTTTTAAAAGATTGCAAATAAATATATACAATAATATTTGTAAAATTTTTCTATCAGAAATATTGCTTCGAAAAATAAAATATATATGTTTAACCCAATCAGCAATAATTGTTTCACGTTTGAAAGATTTCTTTAATATTTAAAAAATATACATTACACACAATATACTTTACATCTTAGTTTTTTGAAACGGCTTTATAGATCGCAAAATCCTTTTACAGGAGTAAAGTATAGGTACTAACAAAGAGAAACCTGAGAGCGGCCATCCCGCTTCGGGGGACGCCTGTCAATCTGTCCTCTGGGAAAGTGGACGTCGACTACGGCGTTACGCTCGATAACGATCAGAGAGATCTCGGGTAACGATACATGGGTTCGTATCCGTGCTATGGTTCGTGTCCGAACTACTCAGATGGAGGGGATGTGCTGGTCGCGCAAGCCCCTCCTCTGTCAGTGTACGCTCGGCACTCGGCAAGCTTCGCGCGGGGAGAGAAGGGCAGACAAACGATCTGCTGTTTCCTTCTCTCTTGAGCTGTTAGAAGCCACGCATTTCGGGTATCGCATCGCCTCTCATGTCTCGCCGAGTGCCGAGTCTCGAGTTGGCAAATTGACGATGCGTTATATGTTATACATTTATGTTTATATTTACGAGTTTTAATTGTTATATTTATAAATATTGCAATTATATTTACAAAAAAATTGCAAATAAATAAATAAATTTTATTAAACATAAAATCGCGTATGATCATGTACAACTTCCGTAGTTTTTGTACCGTTAAAATTAAACATAAAATTAATTAATTAAATAAATATTTATAAACATAAAAACTAAAATTCGTAAATGTAATGTATAGAAATTCGCGTTCTGGCCAATATGCTTTTTTATCTAGAAAAAAAGTCATATTAAAAACATTAACTTTGACATAATATTTAAATTTAATATTTAAATGCATAATAATAGTAAAATATTAACTATCAAGAAAAAAAGGTAGTTTATAGTGTTCTTTTTACTCTTATTAAATTTGCCAAATCACGAGCACCAAAAGAGGGATATTGGATTAAAATAAAAACAATTTATTATACAAATAATGCACACGGTTAATGTTTCGACTATAGTTAGTCTTCTTCGGAACGGATTATTACGAAAAAAGAAGATAAATATCAAGAAACATGATAATTAATGTTCATTTAACATACTAAAACATTAAACATTAGTCAGACTAAAACATTAAACAATCACCTAACAATATAAACAAAATAAACAATAATCTAATTGAATCACGAATATAAAAACGCCGGAATAATCGAATGAAACCATGGCAAGATAAATTTATATTTATATTGAAAAGTGGTAAAATCTCTTCCGTCAGGAAGAGAATGTAAAAAATTATTAACGGGGGTATTTTGATTTAAAAAATCTTTAAAACATATATTTTGCAGGAATTTTTTATAGGGAAACAAAGAAAGTGAATAAACTTTACATGTTCACTTCACCTTATTTTAAAATTTTATTTTTATTTTTTAAGTAACAAAAATGCTTTTCCTTTCTATTATATTATAGGTATTCTGGTCACTAAAAGGTATAAATGACAGACGGTGTAAATAATTCTAGCTGTTCTATAGGTATCTGAAACGCAAAAAGCTAAAATTTTCTTATTCAGAAGAAGTATATGTGGCTATCGTCTGAACTAAAACTAAACCAATATTTCCATTCTAGGCAGCTTTTTTATCAAAAATATTATTAATCAATATTAAATAAACAATTTACGGTCTGAGCTTGGATTTTATAGTAGCCTAATAATATTTTTTATATACTATATTTACATATTTTTTTCAACCTTAATAAACTACGCGCCGACTAACTTGTCAGACTTATAACACAGCTCCTATTGGAGTAGTAAAATCCCCTCACTCCCCTCTAATTAAATCGATTTAAATAATAGTAAAGAATTTACTACTCCAACAGGAGCTGTGTTGTAAGTTTGACAAGTTATGTCGGCGCGCAGTTTATTAAGGTTGGAAAAAATATACGTGTAGTACACAAAAAATATTATTAGGCTATTAAGATCCAAGCTCGGACCGTAAACGGCTTATTTAATATTGATTGATTGTATAACGGTCACATAAAACGGGGGGTCTTATTTCTCTTATATTATTAAAAATATTATAATTATTTTAAATTTTGTTAGTATTTTATTAAAAGAAAAAAACTAATAAACTGTTTAAAGTACAAGCTCGCGCGAAAGCCTGATCTCGCGATTTAGATGAGGAAGCTACACAAAACAACTATTGGTATGAACTGTACTGAGATTGTATATTCGTTACCGACTTACAATTCAACGCTTAGTTTTCTATCAATCAAAAGATATGCATATATACAAAGAATTGTCATACAGAAATTAATGCTGTATAAAATACAAGAAAAAAGAAAATGATTAGTCATATGGAATGATCCTTTCTCTGATTCTTATAGAATAGTCCTTTTCTTTAATACTCTGAGGAAAGAAATAAATCTCTTATTTTCAATCGATTAATATTTATCTGAGAATACCGAATATTATATGTTATTTTATGTTGAACTTGTTAACGTAGTCAATATATCATCGCATATCTGTTTTTCAAAGAAAGGATCAATTCACAATTATGTCAATTCACAAATATAGTCAATTCACAAAATAATGCATAACATTCATCAATTTTCAGTAATATATATACCAGAAAGAAATTATGATTGAGTTAATGCGTCAATGTTCTTTTAATCATAAATGATCTATAGCGAAATATAGCTTGTTTTATTCTCAAGTGCTTGTTTTCAACAATTGTTTTCAACATGAGTTCTCACGCGTGAAGTTAACTTCTTATTTTTTAGTTGTTATATGTAATATTTTGTATATAACATAACTTTAGTAAAATAAATTTTTCTTTTTAAGCATGAATACAAGTTGATCACGTCTGGAGCCGGAGAAGGTCTTTAAAAATAGGTATTTTTCAAGAATTTTTAATTAGGTGAACGAAGAAAGCGAATAACGTTAAACTTTGCATGTTCTTTTAATCTTATTTTAAAATATTCCTTTCACGGAGGAGCGTATTTGATAGGCGCTTAAGCAGGGCCTTAGCAAACTCTTGTATATTGCATTAAACTTATATAAAATCAAGTTATAATTGATTATTATGTTTAATTATAAGAAAAAAGTGAAAATATTATGTGTATTTAGAAATTTTTCATTTTTCGGTTAATTTTACTGTCAGAACAATATAGCAACGCTGCACTTTTTAGGGCGCCGATTGTAAAATGTGAAGTTGATAAAAAAAGTGTCAATGTAAGTGTCAATTTCATTAATCAAAGAATATTGTGACATTTTCTTTTTATCAAAGAAAGATTTTATAATAATAATGAGTGATAAGAAACATAAAGTGAGGAGTAATGTGGGCAAAAATAAGGAACAATTTGTGAAAATAAAAATTGATAATAAACCGTACGTTATGAATAAAGTGTGACATGAGCGCACAGCTTGCAGCGCCAACGTTGCCAAATAATTCCTTGAAAGTCGCTATCAAAAATATTCATCTATAAACCACATTTCAAGTCAGCTTTTAACATAAATATTTTGTTTAAATATTCGGTGACTCTGTATTTTTATCGGCACTATCGATCGAAAGTATAGAGTTTAGCGAATATGTAGCGCAGTTAATATTTAATATCTTAAATCTTAAGATAAACAAATTATTACATTGAAATGTAGAAAATAGACTTTTTCGATAACGTCACATATAAAATATCGAATTTTCAAAATCATAATTGTTCTTCATATGTTCGGTATTGTGGTTTAATTTTTTTCTGACGTAAAGATATGCATTTTAACTTTCTCGTACCAAAAAAATCAGTTATAATTCTTAAGACTTAGGTGTCATGAAAGGAATACCTTAAGAATATATTTTTATTTTTTAAGTAAGAAAAATATTCTTCTTATCTATGTTATATCTTGATCACTAAAAGACGTAAATGAGAGATGAAGTAAATGATTCCAGCTGTTCTAATAAATATCAGAAATGTAAAAACCAAAAACTTTCTTATTCAAAATAAGTGATGGCTATCGTCTGAACTAGAATAAACATTGTTTATTAGTTTTTTCTTTTAATAAAATACTAATAAAATTTTGAAAAAAGTTTTAATATTTTTGATAACAAAGCCGCTTTTACACACACAGAATAGAAATATTGATTTAATTCTAGTTCAGACAATAGCCACACTTCTGCAGAATAAGAAAATTTTAGCTTTTTGTGTTTCAGATACCTAGAACAGCTAGAATTATTTACACCGTCTGTCATTTATAGTGACCAGGATATAACAGAAAAGAAGAGCATTTTTGTTACTTAAATAAAAATAAAATTTTTAAATAAGGTGAAGAGAACATGCAAAGTTTAACGTTATTCACTTTTTTTGTTTCCCTACAAAAAATTCCTAAAAAATATCTATTTTAAAGATATTTTAAATCAGAATACCCCCGTTAATAATTGTTTACATTCTCTTATCCTGACGGAAAAGATTTTATCACCTCTCAATATAAATATAAAATTTATCTTGTCATGGTTTTATTTGATTACTCCGGCGTTTTTATATTTGTGATTCAATTAGATTATGGGGACGGCGAGATGACAAGCTCAGCGCAGAGGGCAGCACTGAAATTGGGGACATGTCATATGTTTACGTTTAAGGGGATCCTGCAATGACTGGCGAACTTCCTCGATGTCGATAATGTCAACCTTTCTAATTTTGTTTTCCCTATATCTGTCTTTGTCTAACGAAATGACATCTGTCCTTTTTTAGATTGCTCGCCATCTCTCGCAAGATCCGGCAACTACTGTTGCTGCTCTTCTTGTCGTTTGCATCCGTATTTGCATTACTAAAATAATTTTTTGATGGATCTTTTTTTGTACGCATTGAATCTTACTTCTACTTGCACGATATTATTCCTACATGTTTTTCCAAGGGCAGATGATAAAAATTATGTATGTATAAACTGCAGAATTTTTGTTTTAAGCAAATATTGTCGTCAGGTGACAGCTGCGTATGTGCCCAAATAAGTAATATTTTTAATTTTTTGGTGTTTTTGATATAAAATCGCGTTTTCTACCCTAGATTTTTGTGCGTACTCTAATTCTAGACCAAAAACTTGCAATTCTGTAAAGCCAATTAAAAGATCCATCGAAAAACGATAATGTCGGTAAATCATACGGCTGCAGGATCCCCTTAATGAGTAGAGAGGTTTGGAGAATTTTTTAACATGTCGGGGGAATGTGTGTGGCATATGGATGTAAAAATAAAGGAGGGCATCGGTTTTCGAGGGACAAGATGATGAAAAAACGGTGGATCACTGCTATAAAACGCGATTTATGTCCGAATACAAATTTCGCTGTGCACAAATTTTAGACCTGAGGATTATATTACCACCGGCTTTAAAAGTAGTGAGTTTACAATAAAATTAATAGACATATCTATAATGAAACATATGTTTAGTCGCGAATTTGTATTCGAACAATGGCCTAGTTTACACCGATCACTTGATACGCGTATTAAATAGTAAATAACTAGTAAATAAGTCTGATTATTGGCTGATCAGTTCAAATATACTATTTGATACGCGTATCAAGAGATCGGTGTAAACTAGGCCATAAATCCTCGCGTTTTATAGCAGTGATGATCCACGGCCGTTTATTTTTCATCATCTTGTCATTCTTGTCCCTCGGGAACCGATGCTCTCCCTTATTTTTACATCCATATGCCACACACATTCCCGGCATGTTAAAAAATTCCGAAATATTCACGTTTATGTACACAGATTTTCTCGTTAACGATATGCTCGGTACTCATAGTGACAGCTCGGTGCGTCTCCAACTTTGCTAGCGCCCCTAGCGGCTAAGAGTGGCGCTCGCCGTCCCTATTGTTTATTTTGTTTATATTATTAGGAAATTGTTTAATGTTTTAGTCTAGTAGACTAATGTTTAATGTTTTAGTATGTTAACTTAAACATTATCATGTTTTAATATTTATCTTCTTCTTTTATATTCATAGTAATCCGTTCCAAAGAAGACTAATTATGATAAGTACAGTCGAAATGTTACCCATGTGTATTGTTTATTTAATAAAGTGTTTTTATTTTTAGCCAATATCCTTTTGTTGTTGCTTGTAATTTAGCCGTAATTTGACTAATTAAACATGCATAGGTAAAATAAATTTAATAAGAGTAAAAGAATATTATAAACTACAGTTATTTCTCATAGTCAATAATATAATTATTGGTATGCATTTAAATATTACATATGTAAATATTATTATGCTAAAGTAAAGGTTTTTAATGTAAGACTTTTTTAGATAGAAAAGTATATGTATAGAACCGTGATTTTTATACATTACATTTGCGAATTTTAATTTTTAAGTTTATAAATATTTATTTAATTAATTATATTTGCAATCTTTATATATTTATAAATTTCTAATATATATACATATATATATATATTTATTTATAAATATAAAAATTAAAATTTGTAAATATAAACGCAAATGTAACGTATAGCGCATTGTCAATTTGCCAACTCGAGACTCTGCACTCGGCGAGACGCGAAACCCGAAATGCGTGGCATCGTAGTATAGCCGCCGCGTGTTAACGGCAACGCCGCACCGGCAACGTCACAGCTCAAAAGAGAAGGAGATAGCAGATAGTATGTCTGTCCTTCTCTCCCCGCTCGAAGCTTGCCGAATGCCGAGCGTACACGGACAGAAGAGGGGTTTGCGCGACCAGCATATCCCTTCCATCTGAGTAGTTCGGACACGAACCATAGCACGGACATGAACCATGTGTGTACCGTTACCGAGCGTAACGACGTAGTTGATGTCCACTTTCTCAGGCGGCGCGTCAGTATACGTCCGCTGGAACGGAATGATCCTGGTGGCCGCTCTCAGGTTTCTCTCTACTAATGAAGAGTGGGAATATAAAAAATTAGTGATAATTGAAAAAAAATGTAAAAATGCTGTCATCTCATAACCATATTTTCTAATATAAACAGTTGTATAAGTTATATGTACGAAATAAAATGTTCCCACTCTTCAGAATACGTGCACAAACAATAACGTACCGTTGAAATTGAGATTGAAAACCTGGAAAAAAAATTAGAGCTTTAAAGAAATCGTGTATATTTTCCACAAAAATATACACGCAGGCTAGTAAACCGAGATGGCGCAGCAATTGCACAAAGACAGATGTCATTTCGTTAGACAAAGACAGATATAAAAAAAACAAAATTAGAAATGTTGACATTGGCCGCGTTCAGCAGACCAAGCCGCTCAGTAGCAGTCAAACGTGATTGGCTCTTACTTTTAGAACCAACCAATCAACGCGGAGTGTTAATAAGACGAACTCAACAGTTGTGTCTGCTGAACGCGGCCATTATCGACATCGAGGAAGTTCGGCCGTCACTCCAGCATCCCCTTAAGAGGATCCTGCAGTGACTGGCAAACTTCCTCGATGTCGATAATGTCAACCTTTCTAATTTTGTTTTCCCTATATCTGTCTTTGTCTAACGAAATGACATCTGTCCTTTTTTCGATTGCTCGCCATCTTTCGCAAGATCCAACAACTACTGTTACTGCTCTTCTTGTCATTCTGCATCCGTATTTGCATTACTAAAATAATTTTTAGATGGATCTTTTTTTGTACGCATTGAATCTTACTTCTACTTGCACGATATTATTCCTACATGTTTTTCCAAGGGCAGATGATAAACATTATGTATGTATAAACTGCAGAATTTTTGTTTTAAGCAAATATTGTCGTCAGGTGACAGATGCGTATGTGCCCAAATAAGTAATATTTTTAATTTTTGGGTGTTTTTGATATAAAATCGCATTTGTTACCCTAGATTTTTGTACGTACTTTAATTCTGTAAAAGATTTTTGCAATTCTATAAAGTCAATTAAAAGATCCATCGAAAAACGATAATGTCGGTAAATCATACGGCTGCAGGATTCCCTTAACCCCGTACTCTTATGTTTTAATATGTAATTATGTATGAAATAAACAGGGTGATTTTTATTACGTGTGCCAATCATCTCCGCTATAATTATCTCAGAAAGTATTGATTTATTGGAAAAATGTTTCAGATAAAAGTTGGAGAGTTCAAGGAGGACCAATAGACAATTTTATTAGATTTTGAGTCCGGGACCTGTGTTAAGCCTAATAGGATCCAAGTCAAATTATTTAAATAGAAACCCTCTTTTTATAGTATCATCTTTTTCTACTAATTAATATGAACAACTTTTGTCTAAAACATTTTTTTATTTGCCTTATACTTTTTGAGATATTCAAGGAAAACTTGGTATTTTTTTCAATATTTAGCTTACAATAGATGTTTGTCAATAAATGTTCGTCGGAGTGAAAAGTGGTACAGGACTTTTTGACTTGATTTGGTTTCAAGAATATACTGTTGCAATAGTATTCTAATTTCTTTAAATAATTGTGTACACATAAAAGCTTCAAAAAAAGTATACACAATTATTTAAAGAAATTAGGGTATTATTGCAATAGCATATTCTTGAGACCATATCAAGTCAAAAAGTCTTGTATCATTTTCCCCTCCGACAAGCATTTATCAAGATATAAGCTAAATATTAAAAAAATTACCAAATTTTCTTTGAATATCTCAAAAAGTATAAGGCAAATAAAAAATGTTTCAAACAAAAGTTGTTTATATTAATTAGTAGAAAAAGATGATGTAATAAAAAAAGGGAGTTTTTATTTAAAAAATTTGACTTGGACCCTACTGGGCTCAACATGGGTTCCAGACTCAAAATCTAATAAGATCATCCATTATTCCTCTATAAACCCTCCAACTTTTATCTGAAACATTTTTCCAATAAACCAATACTTTCTGAGATAATTAGTGAAGATAATTAGCATACAAAATAAAACTCACCTTGTATAATTAGATATAAATAATAATTACAGTTTTTATATTATGTTATAGTGTTACGTCATTCTTTATCAGTGGAAATTCATACAGTGCAGAGTAGCATAGAGCAGTTTTGAAGAAGAAAGAGATAGAAAGATAATATCAATATTATTTTCTTAATATTGTATATAATACTATTATTAAAAATAACAATTTGATAAAATTTAATAATATTTATTAAAATGTTTTTAATTTTTAGCAATATTAAATAAATATTATCTAGTATTACACAAATAATATTATTGCGTTTACAATATCAATATTATTTTA
>NW_020219944.1:0-1539 GCF_003070985.1 Temnothorax curvispinosus | reverse complement strand
CAAGTTATCTTTCGGAAAGCTTTCTGAAACAAGTTTTGCTGTGTGGGTACTCAACAACCATGCAGACAATTGTTTTCAACTTTGGCATGGACGACAGATTCCCATAGACGAATATTCTCCATAAATTTGAACTAATTCTTATCATATTGATTTGAGCAACCACACACTTTAATTCTAATTTAAAATGAAATAAACTCGGAAATAAATGACTAAGAAATTGCATCATCCATACATGATATATACTTTACTTACGTAGGAATGAATTTTAAAAGTCGTTATCTTTATAATTATTGACAACATATGTTCAGGTCATTAAATTGAAGCAGCATCCTCTTTTTTTATAACTTTGTCATAAAATTATTTTTAAATAAATATTTAGTGTTATAGAAGCAATTACATTGATTTTTATGAAATATGTATGTTTTACACAGTTTGAGATGTAGAAATCGAATCTATTTGAAAAAACTTGGTGTTTGCTGGGTTAATTTTTATATATAATAACATTTATACAAAGCAGAAAATAATTTGTTTTGAATTTTTATAAATATAGATAATTTTAAAAATATAAAAAGAAATTTTTTTGAACAAATTTAATTTTTGCTGATATAAGCGGCGTTTCTGAAAGATTTTATCAAAATTTAAAGGTGTGTTTTACTGATGTAAAAGATAAAATAATATGTATCTAGAAAAGCTTTTATTTCTAGTTATAAGTTTCTTAACAGTTTCACGAAAAATCCACAATGTGATAATATATCTTTTCGCAAATTGAAGATTGTAGACTTAGGCTGGTATTCATAGTCAGATATTATATTTAAGATCGTTTTTAAGTTTAGTCAAAGGCAGTATTATATAAAGGCCGTGGCATCCAAAAAAAGTTAAGCAGTAAAACGTTAGCAGTAAGCAAATCAGTAAGACATATTAACGTAAGCGATAGCGAATCCAAACTGTTGATTTCCTTATACTGCTTATGTCTTACTGCTTAAGTTTTTCTGTATATGTGCCCGGGCGTGAAAAATGACAAAAAAAAGTTATATTCTTGCATCGTAGAGCATCATTTTTCGTTTTTATATACATAGTATTTTTATATTTAAAATAATTGTAGTGTTAAAATATACTGAAGCTTTCCATTTTGTTAGAATTTATGTGAAAGTAAATATTTATTTTAATTCGACAACTTTTTTTTGTCCTTGATCATGATTCGACATATGTATATGAGTTATTTATTGATTGATTTATTGATAGAGTTTTCAATATATAAGTTTGTTCTGTCGATTATACATGCTATTTCATTAAAAACATTTTTATTTTAATATATGATACAAGAAGTTTTATGACGTTTTTTTTCGCTTCTGATTATCAATCGAAGTTGGCCCAGGCTACATTCCGATTATTCACTGTCAGTACTAAAAATCTATATTTTTCTATATTTTACGTCACGTATTATACTTTTTAGATTTTTAGTACTGACAGTTGCTAATGCTAGGTCTACAGTGGGAGTCGCAAAGTCGTGAGTCGCAAGAATTGACCAATCACAGTCGA
>NW_020219943.1:0-3808 GCF_003070985.1 Temnothorax curvispinosus | reverse complement strand
CGACATCGCAGTACTGCCAGAAGTGCCAGAACATAATAATGGCGTTAATACCTACATTTTTAATTAAAGTCATTGAATTAATTGATTCATCTGAATCGGATGATTCTACAGATGAGGAAGACGAATGTGTATTATTTTGTCTTAATAAGATACGTGTAACACCATCGCGTTCAATACCACGCTGCAAAAATTATATGGACGTGGTTCATTCTTTTACAGATGATGAATTCAAGAAACATTTTCGGTAAGTAAACTGTACATAAATTTTATACTTAATATACATAGAATACACATAAATATATAAAATGGAAAACATATTTAAAAACTATAAATAGGTTAAATACATGTTTAACATTAAGGTTATGTTCAACATAAAGAAAAACTATTACACTAATTATTTTTTATTTTATAGTATGAAACAAAGTACTTTCAACTTTATATTGGAATTATTACGACCAGAATTATGCAAACAAAACGACAAATCTGGAAGGCATCCAATAACCCCTGAAAAACAATTACTTCTAGCTATCTGGTTCATGAGTACACCAAATTCCTATAGGTAAAACTTGAAATATCGAAGTATATATAACTTAATAAACTTATGTTAGAAATATTTAATAAGTAAATTTTTTTTTAAAGATGTGTTTCTGACAGATTTGATGTCGGAACAGCTACAGCATAGCGAAGTGTCCAAAGAGTAGTAAAGGCTTTATATAAAAAAGTAGCAACATTTATTCACTGGCCAACTTTAGAAGAAGCTGAACAAAGTATAGAAACAATCAAACGAACTTATGGTTTTCCTGGTGTTATTGGTGCAATAGATGGAACTCACATAAAAATTATTGGCCCAAGAGATAACAGTGATTCCTATATAAATAGAAAAGGGTTTCACTCTATTCAATTACAGGTAGGGGAGGATTGGTGATATTATTTATAGTATATTATAACATTAATATAGTTTTTACTTGCTGTGTGCTTTAAAAATATAGACACATATAATATATATGCATATATTTCTCAACAGGTTGTTTGTAATGAACGGCTACAATTCATACATTGCTATACAGGACAAGTAGGTTCTGTACACGACATGCGTGTTTTCCGTTTGTCAGATTTCGAAAAGATGTGTACAGATGATAATTTTCCGCACGACAGCCACATATTGGGTGATGCAGCCTATCGTCTCACAAAATACATCATGGTACCATTTAAAGATAACAGTCATCTATCTGAACGTCAGATACTTTTCAACACACGTCACTCGTCTGCTCGAATGATGGTTGAACGTTCAATAGGTCTTTTAAAAGGTCGTTTTCGAAGCATTTTGGATACACTTCCACTGTATAGAACTGATTTAATACCTAAATATATAATTGCATGTTGCATTCTGCATAACATATGTTTGTTACAAAACGATATGATAGACATTCCTGTAATTGTTAATGAACAGAATTGTGTACAAGCAGAACCGTTACAAGACACACAAAGGGAAGGTATAGATAAAAGAAATGCAATTATGTACTTCTTATCGTGAGATGTTTTATAAGTATGTTTATGTTATATATACATGTGTATCACAAAAATTAAAATAAAGTTTGGTATATTGCATTTGAACAAATGGGTTGTTTTCAATAAATCTTGCAAATCTTTAAAACTCAACATACATTGAATTTAAATATTTTCTTAAAACAAGAAAACATTTAATTACTATACTTCTATATACTTAATTACTATAATATGAATATCATTATTATTATTATTTTAAGTTTGTAATATTATTAATATAATTTATAGAGGTGCAAAACAAATGTAATAAAGACATGTGACCTTAAATTAAAGTAAAAAAAAACGATACTAAACAAAAAAAGAAACTAAAGGAACTAATACAATTTGCACATACATGTTGCTTAATATCACAGTATCGTATTACATCATATCACATATCTTTTATAAACTGCAGTAATATATAAGTAAAGTATATATTGATTAACATTTAATAAGATATATATATCAGTCATTTCAAAATATATATTATTTATATCTTATAACCTCTAATTTCCTTACTTATTTTCTTTTTCTACCAGTTTCTCTAACAAATTTTCCAACCTTTTAAGGGCGAGCAGTTTCTCTTCATGCTGTTTTGTACGAATTTCTCTTCGGTTAGCGCGTTCTTCTTTGCTAAATGATATGTAATCATTTATTAATGCAGTGATTTTTCCCTTCTTGGTGACTGAAATTATAAATATACAATATGTATAATTATGCACATATACAATTATTTTATATCTACCATAAGACATATATTATTAGACATATATTATGTTACCTTTTTCTGGAAGATTTTCTTTTTCATCTTTTGCATCGCTTTCACTTTCTGTTTCATCTAAGTGAGATCCTGCTACTGCCAAAGGTTTTACCCAGGGTTTATCACCAAATATCTCTTGCATTATCTGTATGTAAATACCAAAATGTTGAACTTATTTTAAACATATATTATTATATTAAGCACAAGCACATATAATTTAACCAACAAATAAATTTTAATAATTTAACCTGTAAATATTCCCAATCCTTCCTATTATTGCCACTTTTCTTGTTATGATCCGTAATGCATTTGTATGTACGTTTCAAAGATTGAAATTTTGTTGAACATTTAAAACCATTTACATCATGTCCTTTCTCTTGCATAAGTTTTGCAATATTGTTCCAATGTTTTTTGACGGTACCTTTTCCACTAATGAAATCAGTTTGATGTTCGCGATATAATTCTAATAATAATAATGTTTCCTGTTTGGTCCATGCATGTGCACCTGCAATGTGATTAAACAAGGATTAGATATTTCTTGACCCTATGTGTTCTCGGAGGGATATACATATGCAAATATTTAAATATTATGTAAATTTCTATGTCAATCTATTACCTTCTGCACATTGTACAGTTGTATCGAGGTTGTCAGGTTTTTTATTACTGTTACTGGTAGTTGCTAAAATTATTAACATTATGTCACATAAAATTTGATATTACTTATCTAATTATGACCGCTGTTACACGCCACTCTTAATCGGGTTTAATAACATCGGTAGTTGTTAGGCTGGCAAATCACAGTTATTCCCTTCTTCTAAAGAATGAGTGTAATTAGCCAGTCTAAGAACTACCGATGTTATTAAACCCGATTAACGGCGCCGTGTAACAGCGGTCTATAACACAATTAAGATCATTCATACGTTGGGGCGAAGTACAATCTACTTGTTGGGCGGAGTCCTTTGCACTTTGCAACAACTGCGTAGCAAAAGTTAAATCTAAAAATGAAATACAAGTAATTCTTAACATTTAGGCTATTCTAGTAAGAAAAAAAACATACAAATTATCAAGTAATGTTTGCGGTTAATTATAGGTTATATTCAATTTCCTGTTGAATTTATTATCCGCTTTGCATAATAATAATATTATATACTTATAAAAATATTATTTAGTTTCTTACCGCTTCGTACTCTGATTACATCCTCTTTGCTTAATAACATTTTAAAATTTTCGTTAGTTTCCGCGTCTACCAAAACAACCTCTTCCATATCTTCTACGGGCGCCGCCATCTTTCTACTGCGAATGCCTTACCTCGCCAGCCGCAGTAACGAAAGCAGGAAGTGACGACAAAATCTATGACGTCATATGCTTTCACAAGCTCATCGAAAGCTTACTGCAGGGTATTTTGGAACGTACTCGCAGCACTATCAGTACTGGCAGTGAATATCGGAATGCACCCTTAGAACAAAACAGTCTTATTTATTTAAACAACAAAATCTTTGGAGT
>NW_020219942.1:0-4622 GCF_003070985.1 Temnothorax curvispinosus | reverse complement strand
GAAACATGAGTTGAACCGCAACGTATCGGGATTTGGCCGCGTATCTGCACGCAGAAAATTTTTCTCGAATAATGTAGAATACTCATAATAAAATTTACTAGATTTGCTACGTACCGGTAAGATATACGCGTATTCAACCGGAAATTAATGTATGACAATAGAAAAGTAATAGTTTGATCAGATACATCTTGTAACCTAAAGGTAAATAAATTTGCCATACTAACAAGGAAATATGAGAAAAGTAGAAAAAGTCCCATACTAATATGTGTATATTCGACGTTGCAGCTTGAATTGCGCGTTGTTTCTTAAGACAGTATAAGAAAAAATATAATCTAGGGTGGTACCTACTGTGAACTGTATAGAAATATTCGTTGCGTATCTGGCAATAGTTTATGTTCTTCATAGAAATGCGATAGTAACCGCGGACCGCGGACACGCAGACAGCGCACGATCATCAATCGTGAATGTGAAGTGTGAAGTGAGAAGCATGTATACAATGTATAGCGATACCAGCGATAAGTACCAGGTAAGAAAAGTCTCATCCAATATTTGCTGCGTTCGGCAGCTAGCAGAGAGAGCTTGAATCACGTGATCCTCAACCAATCTAAAGAACCGAGATGTGAATTGCCGAACGATTTTCGAGGTTAAAAGCACATTCGACGCCTCGGATTTGCATTGCCGAACGCAGTATAATTGAAGTTATTTTTAAGAAGATTATGTTACAAGAATTCACGTAACACTAACTTCCAAATGCCCTTGGAATGTTCTTATGACGTAGAACGTTCCTTGGAGGTTAGTGCTGTGTAAGAATATCGCGCTGCGCTTATGCTTGATGGCTCGGTACCGTGTCTCAATATATATTTTTTCTACTATTTATGTATAGTTTCTTGTTATTTTGAAATAAGTAAAATACATATATTTTTATTTACAGCTACCAGAAATAATCAATGTAGACAGTAATCCTGATGCATCTTGTAGTAATGCACATCAAGGCTTTATTTTTCCATCGAAGGTTTCATCTTCATACCTTTGCAACGATAGTCAACTCCAACGACCCCAATCTACAACTTGCATACTATTAGAGAACGCAAGTGTCATAAGTAGTGATAGTAGTGAGTTGACCGAAAGAAATGTACAAGTTAATAATGAGAACAGTGAGCGGTACGTACATTTACACACACACACACACACACACACACACACAAACATACACATATACATTAATATATATGTACACATGTAATAATATTAATTTATATTAATTACAGAATTTGAAGAGGTACTTGCAAGAAACCAGCGAAGGTAAAATTATATTATCTGCATACTATAATAACAATGAAACCCTTAATTCTGTACTGCGTTCTCGCTTAGTACGCCTCATTATCAAAGGAGAGAAAGATAGAATATTATCAAAAATCTCAGCAGCAGAGAAATTGACTAATTTTGTGTTAGTATCTTATATTAATACTTTTTATACAATAATATAAATATATATATATGTATGTGTGTTAAATATATTTTGTTTTTTCAAAAGATAGTTTCCCTGAGCTATGTCACAATTATTTTTTTACTTGCAGTATAACTACTTCTCGGTTTCAAAAATTAGCAGGAGACATTGTTAAAATATTTAAAGGAGAGTCTTGTTACACATATTATACGCCGTTTACATGTAAGAATGGTGTTCGTATACAGGCAAGTGGTAAGCTCTGGGATCATTATAATTATATAAAAGGAGATTTAAGAAAACAAGGAATACTCCTTCAGAGATCAATTTCCAAACCCATACAAGAGACATATGCACAGACTGAAATAGATGGTACTATCCTAATATTAATATGACATTGGCCATTTTACACGTGACTGTATATAATTTTTATACTTACAGAAGTCAAACTGCAATGGTTATTCCAGCATACAGAACCGTGGGAGCAAGTATATGAATATTGGAATAATACATATAGGGCTAGGAACAAGTTATTAATGCAAGACAAACTAAATGTACTTGAATATTTTAATAAGTTTCCTTGTCTTCGATTAAACAAAGGACAACATCTGGTAAGAGTTAAAACAGGCATTTGCGAACACATACACACACACGCATATACATACTTATTACAAAATGTTTCTAGCTCGTAGAAGACTTCAACAGACAGTATCCCGAAAAAGAATCGATATTTCCTAAAAGGTGGAATATTATTAAAAAAGTTATTATTGACCAACTACAGCAATTGAATAAACGTCTCAGTGTTTCAGATACAGCTCTTATATCTATTTTACCAGCAATATCTTCTGGTATTGACATTTTACCATTGCATTAAAATTGTATTATTAAAATGTTCATGTTTAATTAGTGGATTAGTTATAAATTTTTCTTTTTTTTCTTTATAGATAAACAAGATGCGGTAATTTTTTATTTACTTCCGATTCTTATCGAATCTCGTAGAGCAGGAAGTTATAAGAGGAAGAGAAATACGGACTGTGAGCAGGACAGTGAAAACAACGTCAGAAAGTTAACGTTACAAGAATGTAGAGAGGCGTTTATGTTGCACGTACAGGTATTTAAATCAAAAAATGATAGATAATAAAATGTATATAAATATTGAATCTTTTATGAGTATGAATAGTATTTTAGTTCAAATTACTACTTTGTATAGACTGTTGCTGATTTGGATCGTGCTTTAGATGATTTGAAGAGAAGACTGCAAAGAAACAAAGATACTTTTCAACCGACACCTCTTATAGTTGGACCTTTAGTAAACATCGAATCATCATACGTGATTGTAAACGACCAAAAGTTTAAAGTGGATTCATGTTTGCAAGCTTTTGAATTAACTTTCAAGATATTCTTTGCTGTTGATTGCAAGTATCCGACATATGCAGAAACGTTTTGGATATTTTTACAAAAAACTGGTTTCGATATTCACTTACAAGATAAATGTAACAACTCGTTAAACATTTTGTTAGGTCGCGTTAACGCAGAAATGGAGCGTTTACTTGCAACATAATTTTTCCGAACATAAATATAATTTCATGTGCAATCGTTAATAAGATGTTTCGGTGCTATATTTGTAGTACATTTTTATGTTTCGATAATAAGTCGCTTCTAAATCATTACAAAGAATTCCATCCTTTATTAAAAATATATAGATGTAACGATAATAATTGCAGCAGATCTTTTGCTATATTTGATTCTTTTAAGAAACATAGATATAACAAACATTTATCAGAGACTAATATTACATATAATAACCAAACTATAAAACAATATGATCAAAACGTCGATTTCATAGATGCAATAGATAAATTCTTACCGGTGGGAACAAATCCAAATATACAACATTATGAAGATAAAAAATGTAAAAATGTGGAGTATATAGTAGATCCCATACAAATTAACGCTGATTCTGATATTAAAATTGATTTAGAAGACGATTTATTTTTCGACATTTCACAAAACGATAGCCACAATACTAGTGAAGCGACAAACGTAAAAGAGAAACATAAAGAAATGATTAATTTCACAAGTAAGTTATACGCTTATTTAGACGTACCTCGTGTTAGGGTAAATGATATTGTGAGAAGTACAGGAAATCTCATCGACAATTATTTACTTTTACTAGAAAAACATTTATTAAATCGACTCGAAACTTTTAATTTAAGTATAGATTCAATATCTGCTATTAAAGAAGTATTCGCAGATTTTAGTGACCCTTTCACGGATTGTAAAAGCGAATGGCGTTTTTTTAAATTGTTGAAATGCTATGATACATTTATACTTCCTGAACAATATTTAATTGGAGAAAGAGAAGAATTCCGAGAAAAGAATGGCGTTAATATTATTGAAAGTATTCCAGTGTATGCACAGTTTATTCCTCTTCGCAAAGTTTTTCAAAAAATATTTGAAATCCCAAATCTTTTTGACGAAACATTAAGATATTACCAATCGCTGAGATCAAATAACAATATTATAGAAAATTTTGTTCAGGGATCTCTTTGGGAAGAGATAAGTTCGCATTTTATAGGAAAGCTTGTTTATCCTATTTTTTTATTTTTTGATGATTATGAGAATAATAATGTGTTGGGCTCTCATAAAGGCTTATCTAAGTGCGGCGCAGTTTATGTAACTATACCATGTTTACCTCCTTACATGCAATCAAAGTTAGATAATATTTTTCTGTTCCTATTATTTAACTCACTTGATCGACAAATGTTTGGCAATAGAAGTGTTTTTCAAAAAGCAATTGACGAGTTGCATTACCTACAAACAGAAGGTATAACAATTAAACATAAAGATGGAAACAAGCAAGTATATTTTGTTTTGTCTTTAGTGGTGGGAGACAATTTGGGTGTCCATTCTATCTTTGGTTTCGTGGAAAGTTTCAATGCTACATTTTTTTGTCGATTTTGTCTAATTAATAGAAAAAATATTTGTGATTTTTTAGATGAACGTATGTGCATTCTCCGTAATGTAGATAATTATACTTCATTTTTGGCATTAAAGGATGTGAGTAAATCTGGTATAGTTAGTCAGTGTGTGTTCAATGATTTAAATTATTTTCACGTTACAAAAAATTTATGTGTAGATGTTATGCATGACATTTTAGAAGGTGTATGCAGATACG
>NW_020219941.1:0-19423 GCF_003070985.1 Temnothorax curvispinosus | reverse complement strand
TATATATATATATATATATATATATATATATATATATGTATACGTAAATAATTTATGTACAATATGAGTAACGCTCTTGAAAACCGCGATGAAACTCGCTACAACTAACGTCGCGACGTTATAATATATATATATATATATATACTAATCTAGAGCGTAGATATTTTCTCTTTCTTTGAGCCAATCTTGCCATGCGAATTATCATACAAGATTACGATATTTTGTATATTCCCTTCAGCGTGAATCGAATACCAGTGAATCGAATTCCCTTCCCCCGTCGGCCAACTTTCAATGATACTTTTGATTACATTCAAAAATCGTATTTAATTATCTATATATGTATATATATATGGCACACCCTTTCGTTTTTTTCAGTTAACTCGATCGAGTCAACATGAGTGTGGGCGCGTGTTATAGCTTCTACATTTTTCAAAATAATTTACAAAAACTTTTACTCCGTTTGAATTGGCATAATTTATCGTCGCGTTACCTCCTTCCAGCATCAGGCGCGCGTGTGATCTCTTATTCTATTTAATCATTCTTGGCGAATTATCTCCACGGTACGCGCGGAACAGTTAACTCGAAAGGGTCAACGGTCCGTGCTAATTAACTCCAGTTAACAATTTGAAGGTCTTTTTCTTAAATAATAATTTTTTTAAATAGATTATACAGTTACGATTACAATGTATGCAACGGGATTCGACAACAATGACAGAAGGTTTAGTTAAGCGGAGTTAACTCGCTGACCGAGCCTGGTGCCCAAGGTTGTCGGAAACGTACTACTGGATCCTTTCGCGCAATTAACACGATCGCTCCTCTCTCTCTCTCTCTCTCCCCCCCCCCCCTCGTTACAGTAAACGTAAAGCTGATTACAGATCGATGAAGCGTGAAATCGAGACGCGCTTCCGGATTTCACGCTCGTCCATTGCATTTGCGGAACAAGAAGCGTCACTTTTATCAGCGCTCCGTAAAACGATCAATATTTTGTTATCGATACTCCGTAACGTCTGTTAATAACTGACGTCTAGCAGAGTCCTGTACTTCGGGGAACAAAATAAAGCCCCTGCCGCCGACTCCTGCGGGCATCAGTTAGAATTTCCTCTGAGGAAAATAACTCTAAACATCTGATTGATCAATGTCTTTTAGATAATTTTGCATTAAAACGCCTTTTGGATAATTTTAAAATATTTTTTTACGCTTGTATATATGTAGATCTGCATGTTTTTCTGTGCGTTTTATTCAAGAATTTTTTCCTCATTTTATTACGTTCATTTTTGTGAATTTCTTATATATTAAAATAAAAAAAAACAGCATTCTATATTAAACGTTTAATGCATAAATTTGATGCATCAAATACAATGACATTTACAAGACTTTATTTTTTAGATTGTAAATATATGTATTTAAAAAAAAAAACGTGAGCTGAGTTAATAAATAGATGAAGTCGTATAAGAGGAATAAGTTTAATAGAATGAGTATATCGACAAGAAATATTGATGGTTCGAGAGTCACTTTACAGAGAAACGATTCGGAAAGCCCGTCAACGTCTGTATTACACAAAATATTGTCTTATATATAACGTAACTTCCCTTAAAACTCTACACGAAGTCTTAAAATTCAGCCCTTTTACTTTGCTTTGAACTTCGATTAAAGGTATTATGTACACAAAACGATCCGCTCCGCTTTTACACGAGCGGACTTTTGCTACGACCTCCCCGTACCTTAATCTCATAGAATATAGTCGTGTAAGTTATTAGTAAGTAAATACATGCATTGTTATTATATCACGCATGTGTATTGTATCTTCGCTAGCACTCGCCTATCCTCAGAAGTGCGTTTAGAGATCACGGATGTGATCGATTATGATCCCCGGCATTCCCAGATGAACTCTGGTCGTCGACCGGCCCGTAATGCAGATGTAATTAGCGAGCATAAAGAACGCAGGAGGCACAAACATGACAGTTATATGTTTTATAAAAATTCAAAGAAAAATATCGTACGAAAATTCAGAGAAAGGCTGAAACATATTATTCATAAAATATTTTCAACGATATAAAAATCTGATCGTCTGAGAGGCGTGATAAAATGCGTTTGCTTCAAGGAACAAGCTGTATAAATTGCTGTATAAATTTTTGTAAAATAATATTTTTAACATAATTTAAGTCATGAATGTAATTATTATAATAATTCTTATACCGATAGTTAGACAATACTACGATTTCCTTTCACGGAAATGTACGACACTAATTTTAATTCCCACATAAAAATACGTAAAAAGTCATATAAAACTAAACGTCTAATAAATCTAAACGATAACGACAAAAGTAATAAAACTAAACATCCAATAAATCTAAAATTGAAAGTAAAGCTTGAGGTAAGTTTGAAAATAAAGCTCTGGTTGTACTCAGATCGAAATGTTACGGCAGACGTTAGACCAGAAATTGATATCGCGCAAGTTTCGACTGGTGCAACCGTCACAATTGC
Organism: Temnothorax curvispinosus; assembly: GCF_003070985.1. Lineage (NCBI taxonomy): Eukaryota > Metazoa > Arthropoda > Insecta > Hymenoptera > Formicidae > Temnothorax > Temnothorax curvispinosus. Next base: position 16,939 of record NW_020219941.1, on the reverse strand, counting down.
ACCGATCTCAATCGTTAAAGCGAGAGAATGGACATTTCGCAGCACCTGCATTACTCGACCGACGATCGAAGATTCATAAGGTGGCTTATATTATTAATTTATAAAGATGCGCAGTTTACAGGACTTGTGGTTGCGGTGGTGTTCTTCGTTCTGCCGGCTGACTTTGTAGCGTCAGATATCGAGCAATGTAAACGAATTTAGCGAGTTATTTAATTCCGTGCCCCCTTAATCTGTACAACTCGGCGATTTTTGGATAAAATAATTAGTCTCTTTAAAAATACGATTTATATAAAACCTTTTTTTCCTTTTTATATTTATATTTTTATTATATATTAATGCTAAATTTTATTTATAATACGTTCGGGAAGTCGATTATTGAATTTCTAGGATATTTTCAGAGTGGAGAATCTCGAGTTCGAAGGTTCGAAGGAAGTTCGCATCAGAACGAAATTATTGTCCGAGACGATCAACAAACATTCAAGCAACCTGCGTGATCACTTCCGACTATTGTCTACCCCCTTTCGTTCGCATTGCTCAATAACAAATATTCGATAATTCATTTAATACGATATATAGAAGGGCTCATAATTGCTCGCAACGCGCTGTCGCCTGTTTTGAGATTTTCCGTCTCGCTCTCCGATCGTGCGTCGCCATAAATACTTTTTACGTGGACTATCATTACCCGATTATTTAACGATATACCGATGCTATACATGTGTTGTGCATGGCGTGAAACTAATGAATCAATGATCATGTACGACACACATTATCAGGTTGATAATTTTACTCAAAACTTACTCGTCCGACATTCATAAATATACGTCATATATTTCGTACACAATATATATTTATTTTTATACATACATATATATACATATATAGGATGTATATTATATATGTATATATATTATCTTACACCTAATATTAATCCGTTTTGATGAGGCATGATGAATATTCCAACAGATATAATTTAAGTTTATACTTTCAGGGCGCGGTCAGTTGGGAAAAAACTCGCCGACTTTCGCTATTTCCGTAGCATCCCCTCGCTCCTTAACAAGTACCTATCCATCTAGACTTACGCCAGTCTAGATTTAATTAATTAATTATTATCGACAGCGCTTCTCGATACTTATCTACAATTCACCTATTTCTCTTCTTGCTCTCTTTCTTTCTTTCTCTCGATCTCTCTATCCCTTTCGCTCTCGCTCTCTCTCTCTCTCGCTTTCGCTCTAGTTCTCTTTTAGAATTTCGAAAGTCGTTACTTGCGTTCAACATTATTATTTGCAGACGTCAAATACGCGCGGACGAAGCGCCAGGCACTTGTAGACACAGAAAGTCTATATGTATGAGTTTTTCTCTTCATAACGGTGGGATATCGCTAGCTTCTCAGTGCATTGATATTGTAAGCAGGCCGTAGCCATAAACATTAGCGTAATTTAACTGGTGCTGCTCGCTGCAACGGCCAAGTCCGGTTTTCAAAGGGTTTGAGAGTTGCATGTGGAAAATCAAATTAAAAATGGAATTATCTTTTAAAAGATTCTCTTAACGCGAGAGACCCTCGCGTTAAAAGAAAGAAAGAAAAAAAAAACACTTATTATATAATTCAAACCCAAGCTATCGATCAAGCCTACTTAAGAACTTGATCCGTTCACTTGTTATTGAGATCTCAAAATCTCGGGTACTCGCAACTCGTGCGTTCGCGTAAACGACGTAAAAGAGTTGCGGTGCGGTCTCGCTTCGCGTGACACTATTGTGTCTCTTGATCACATTTACCAAATTGCATTATTATAATTTTTTTTAGTTTTACAACTGTACAATTATATTCGATTCTCTCAACTCTTCCAGAGAGTGGCATTCAGGCCGTCTTCAGCTAATTTTCTACATCTCTTTCGCCTTGTGAAAACCTCTTGTCTTCCGCTAATGTTTATAGGAACGATTCCATGTCTTTACATTACTCGCTCTTCTTGTCGCGAAATATAATGGCTCACATTTCTCGCTCTCGTTTTGCCTTCGGCTCGAAAAAGAGCAGCGATATTCATCCGACTTACAATTAGATGTCAAATGTCGATGTTAATCCACGATATCCCGTGTCTATCAGAGAGGGAATGTTTATTCTTAAAACGTTTACTTTGCGCTATCGGACGATACTTTATTCACTCGACAAGCTGAACCTTTGCAGAAACAAGCGTGATTATATCGAAAGTCATCTTCGCGTAAAAAAAAGCTTCAAATATTTTTATCTTAATATGTCCGCGGAATAGATAATTTCAAAAATGTTAGTAGAAACACGCGCGGCAAAATTTCGCTGCGTGTCAATGTGAAAAAGAAGCGTCAAATCTCTAATGAAGAATGGTATACTCGACAGTTTCAACATATAACAACTTTCTTACGTGTATTTTATTCGACAATAAAAAAAAGAATCGCATTTCTCAGAGATCCAGCTTTCGCTGTTATTACATCATTTAAACATCGGAATTTTGAATGGCTGGTGGAACGCAGTGGATTAACAGACGACTGATACGATCGCAATGGAAATGTTGAACATCCGTCGAATTGGATTTGCCGCAATCCCGTTAAAGTGCCATTATATTCTTGACAGAGCGACGAGATCTATCGTTCATTCCCAATTTTTGCTCATTAAAAAAAAAGAAAAAAAAGAAGATGCTACCAACTACCTGTTAATGGAAAATCGATCGACGGAATTAAATATAAACATGGAGTGTGCGAATTATTCCTCTTTGCCTTTTTCCTAATTTAACGAAAATTAAGTGTTAAACAGAAGAAACGGGACAGAAGAAAAGCGCGCGGCCGCCGGATTGAGACGCTCGAAATTCGACCGAAATCCGTTCCTCATCGCGGAACCGTCTATTGGTCTATAAAGCGTTACGATGCTAAATTACTACGTCGTCGTCCTTTTTCTGCATTGCTATGTATTCTCTCGCGAAGAATTTTCCTCCTCAGAGTGTGACACCCGTCCGTATAACATACTCAGTGCGGACATGCATACTCAGTAACAGCATATACTCACACTTAGAAATTAGAGAAGACAAAACTAGAGCTCCTAAGGGATATATATTACCTAACGCTAATATCGCTCCCTGTCGTCACGTACGCTAAGTCGTGAAACGCCACTATTGATCCGCTAGCACTCTTAAAGCTGACACTTTGAAACCTGCATTTTCGCCACATGCCTTAAGTAGTAACGATCTTACACTATAAACGGGTGCATATCCTTAAGCTAAAGATTCCTTCCTTCGGCACCACTTCGAGTTAAAATTTAATGGGAAATGCTTGAAGAGTTTCGGTATCTTCCACTCTCGATGCGCACGTCCCCCAAACTAAACGAAAAATCTTTGAAGAGAGGACACTTTCTGTGTGTTCAGTCTATTCGTCTCAATACATTGCATCAATTTCTTACAAATGAGAGAAAAGAATTCATCATGTCACGCGCACACGTGAGACGTAACTAAAATAATTTTGCAGATTTATATCTTGCGGTAACAAAACATTTTGTGTTAATATCGCACAATCGTGATTTGTTTAGCTCCTAGCTGCGCATTTGTCTCATTTGCATTTTACACCACGAGTTTGGGAGACTGAGATCTCGAAAGTAGATGCACTTGGACTTTTCAAGACCATATAGCTTACTATTTTAATGTGCTGACGACATGTAGGTTTTTACAAGGTACCATACAAGGTTACCATGTAAATTATACTATAATTTGTGTATGTGTGTGTGTTTATATATATATATATATATATATATATATATATATATATATATATATGTAGATATACAAATATAAATTATCGCAAGACACGATCGTGTCTCATGCTAAACGCTCAAACAGCAAGGCGGACCATGTATCTATAGGAGGCCCATCCAATCGCGAGTATCTCATTTATCTTACGCTAAACTTTATCTCATTATCCCGTTATCATCATCTCATAATTGCGCGCTATTAAGCTTCTCTTCTAGAAGTTAACGACCTTCATTCTTTTAGTTCCGGCTTCAATGGCTTCAGTTCTCTACACAGTTTTACACACGCTCGAAGAGTTCGAATATTAATCGTCACAAATTGCGAATTCTCTAGCAAGTTGACCAAAGGCTTTCACTAAGGCTTATAGTTTTCTGAACATCAAAAGCTAAAAGCCTGTAGCAGATCAAGCTAAATAAATGATAAAAGTATCTTGCTTATGTTTAGCAGAAGAGCGCAGCGATTGAAAACATCGAGTAAAGTTGCGACGCTTAATAGCCCCCTAATTCAACATCTGTTAAAAAAAAGCTCAAACTTATAATCGTCGAGCGATCTACCATTAAGAAAAATGTGAAACATTTTGCGCAATAAAATACATGCTTATCTCGTTAATCTCGCATCTTACTATAAAATGTTGTGTCATTTACATTGCCGAAAAAGGAGATCATCTACAGAATAAATTATCGTAATGTATTTACAAATGAGAGGGACTAGTCTTCTAGTCCTGTTTCTTTTTTTTGTTCGGGCGCAGCAAAATTTCGAGCGGAAGTTTTCTCGCTCGCGTAGAACGCGAGGTGATGAAAACACAGAGATACATACATACATGAAGAATGTCATAGAGAGAAGAGTGCATTAATAACGTTCAGTACGCTCGCACTCGCTTTGCAATGCGTTATTTTCGATCTTCGCGTCGGCGTCGTCCACGATACATCAATTAATTACAGATATAAATACTTGTCAAGTATTAGCTGAATACAAGCTGATGGAAGTGTTATTTCGAACGCCGAATGTTACTATGCTATTAATGCACTCGACTGAAACTTCGAGTCAATTAAATCTTGCAACAGACCCAGTCTCGTTTTGGTATTCACTGGAATAATATTATCGATAATATTACCGCGTCTAAGTTATTCATTCATGATTCGCCTTAAAATCGAATTCATTCATAAATGGCCTTATAATCTGTGTCTACTTCCTTATATCACTCAGTTACAGTTAAATAAAATGACAAACCATTAATATATTACGTTGGCGTTTCATTCCCATAAGGTGCATCTTCAACAACGCGAATAATAATCTTTTCTTCTGTTTTACTTTTCTCCTTATTTCTATATGATGGATATATGTAGCTTCATGTAGGTTAATCTGTTGTTCTGATTACACTATCCCAACTACACCTACGATCGTCCCCAAACAGATTTTGTAGACAATAAAAGCCCATTATCCGAGTGCACCGAAAAAGAGATCGTCTTTAATTTCCATCCTTTACTTTAAACAACTAGAATAAATATTACTAATAGATTAAGGGGTCCTCTTTCCATACTTTCCGATATAATGTTAACATTGTATTCTTTTTGTAAATCTAACATTAGAATCATTAATACAGTCAAAAATAACACTTCCACTCTTTTGCCCCATCGATGGTTCGAAAAAGAATATTTTCCAAGAATATTCTCTCTCCCAATATTGTTATTATTAATACTGATTTACAAATATGGATCGTGACTGTGTATAACGTAGGAATTCAATTCCTACGCGCGAGCGCTCACATAATTGTAGGAAAAAAAACCAGAGATCTTGATATATTAATGATTCTAATAATACACAATAATTTTTAACGCGACAATTGATACATAATTAAATGTCTATATTAGTATATATAATTTCTATTCGTATATTAGTAGAACAAGAATTCTATTAATATACGATCCTATCCATAGACTGGATTATATGTGTTGCTTCCAAGGCTTGCTTAGTATTACTAATTATTGTGCCAACAGATGACATAGATTTGCACAAGAGTCGCGATTATTAGAGTAAAAATACAAAACTTCTATGGTTTGGCATTATCAAGCAAAAACAATTATTCTCCTTCAAAACTAATAAAAAAAAAATCTTACTCTTATAATACTCCTACAACTAATCTTACATCTTACTTCACTCATTATGCTAAAGCATAATTAATGCTACAATTGATGCTACGTTTGGATGCTACGTTTGGATAATTTCTCATTACATCAACGCGACGTTCGATTTATTTTTACTTCATAGTTCTTTGCATGCTCTGACGAGGTTTTGTCTTCAACTCGTATCTAACGCCATGTGAATTCGACTTATTCATAGCCACCTTTTATCTGAGTAGATAATATCCCGGCTTATCTCGGACACCAGACACGGATATCCGTTTACTTTCATTCCCCGGCATTCTTGTGTGACATATTTAACACAGATCTTCTTCTTTTTTTTTTCCTTAAGACTTCTAACCACCAGGGTCACCACGGTTTAAAGGGCATTTAACACAGATAAAGTTGCTTCGGCAAGGTTGTATCCTAGTTCAGCAGTGTCATTAATAGTTGACGCAAGCATAGATTATGAGCTGTGCAACGTGCAGACGATAACGATATGATTAAATTAAAGTGAGACGAATAAAATGTACATCCTAACGATTAGCAACAGTAAAGTAACGATAGTTAATTCAATTACTTACGCTAAATTTCGATCCTAAAGCTTAGTGTCTATCTGGGAGTAATTCTCGTAGAATTGAAGATAGTAATAATATAAGAATAAGAAAGTGACTTTTCTATGATACGTTGTAGTCATATTGATTAATCAAAATATGACTATCGAAAGCGATTGACGGTATTTCTCTCAAATGGACACTAGCCATTAAATCATGTTGGAAGTCATATAAATATAACGCGCGTGCTCTACATAACACTCCTCGACTACTTCCATTACATACAGCTGTCTTTATGTACGAAGGATTATGTTCGTTCTTATCTACTATGCTGTTCAGCCGAAGTGTACACACGAGTTGGTGTTGTTCCATCGGTTTTCAAGAATACTTCAAGATTACTTTAAAATGATCCTAGTGAAATCTTTAGACTGGTTAAAAGTGCGTTATATAAAAGATAGCGTTATTTCTCGACATTATTATTTTTTTTTGACGTCATAATTCAATAGGATATGACATGACGTGATTCACGATCCTAAAGATAGTACAATCATTGTCAACCGATATTCACTTTTTATGCCAATCACTTCAGCATGATTAGAAGTCTAAAATTTACAGAATTTACAGAGCGGAGTTTCACTCCTCGCGAAATGAAAGCTATACATACATGCAACAAGATAACAGTCTCGCAAATAGCGATTTATATAATTCATGTTTTCTCCAGGTCATTTTTGTCTCTTTGTCCCATCTTTTCTTTTTCATACAAACGCTAGGGAAAGTTCGTTCCCTAAAAAAATAAGCGTAATATGCTACATAAATTTCATTGAGTGTTTATGTGATTATTAAATCGAAAAGCGCTATTATATCCCAGTAATACAACTAAAACATATTTAGTTAGTTAATTTGAGAGAAGTCGAAATTCCCTCCATGATCTTACCAAGCATAATTTTTACAAAGAAAGAACTCGTTTAGTTTACTTTCAAACCTACTTCGACCGCAAACGACTTTCCTACCCAAACGTGCAAAACATCCTTAATCTGATTTATAAACTGCATTAAAAGCACCTCTCATAAAAACTTACTCTACAAGTTCATAAAGTTAATCGAAAATTCGCTTTTTCTGTATAGATGTAAATAAAACATCCAGTGCCACGTATAAAAGCTGTCGTATAAACTTAAGATAAAGAAAAAAAGAAAAGAAAAGAAAGTGAAGAACAGAAAAGAGAAAAGAAGGAAAGGAAAAGGGGTCGACAAAAGGTACGCAAGAAAATTGATTGGTTGGATTGCCCTAACTGTTAAATAGTCCATGAATTTGTGACGCAACGTGCTGCGATCCCGGCTGCCTGACGAAGCTCTTCACACTTCACGGAGTCGCAATTATATACAGTCGTTTCTTCACCGAGGTAACACCGAGATGGATGATGGTTCAATTCGACACGAGAAAAAAATTATGCGAAGTACATAACTCGTTTCGTGTCGGCGTGAACTGTGATCGCCCGTGCCATTGCACCCGGTGTTCTATCCTCACTGCAGCCCGACTGATGAGATCCTTCTCCGCTATAAAATTACAATTAAATCGTGATGAGATATAATTAGCCATCGCGCGACTGCTTTATCGCGACGATACTACAAAAAAAGTTGATGTAACCCACCTATCGTGCTCTTTCTCGACCAGATGATATCTAGCCCGGAACGCTACGAGATGAGCGTAATACGCCGGGGCCGGTATACTAACGGATCTCGTGCATCTGACGTAGGTGTGACATAATTGGTACGTGAGACACTGCAACTCGTCGCTTTCGAAGTGATTATCATCCCAAAGAACGTGATAATGCGACGGTCTCGATGTACCCTAAAAAAAATAGATGTACTTAGAACACCATAAACATCGGACAATGGAAGTACGTTCTCATAGAGAATCATATTTATTAAATTTACCTGAATACCCTGGTGACTGCAGAGGTAAAAGTCGAATTCCGTCGGATGAGTTATGCATACGTCGACAGTCGTACCCGCCGGAATATTTCCACTTTTACCACTTTGCTCCTTTTTGTCCGCGCAGAACAGACGCGTGTGATGTCTCTTCTGCACCACGATAAACGTTATGCCAGGTCTATAATCGATCTCGAGCTTGAGACAGGCCTCACGAATAGCAGTCAATTCGTGTTGCAAAACGGTAAGGAACTGGCCTTCGGAGACGCCGTCGCGATACAGAATTATTCTATGCGGCTTATATCCGCCTGTGCTCTTGTAAAACATTATAAGCAATTCCCTTGAAGGAAAAAAAGATCGTTAGATAATGATTAGAGCAAGATAGAATAAAGAGCAAACAGAACAAATTATGAAAAAATTTCTCTAAAATAAATGCGACAATATTTTCCAGTAATATAATTTTCTTAATGTATATATATAATTAATAAGTGATATTAAGAAACTGATTATTAATAACTTAAAATAATTATTAAATTTATAACAAAAATTCATCAATAAAAAGAATTTTGATGTCACATTTATTCGAATATTAACTAATCTGTTTTACTCTAGATTTGAGCATGATTTAAAGATTTATCCAACTTTTGTTGTGTAGTGGTGTGTAAAATTCCATACATAAAATCAGATATCTCACCTAACCATCGAACTGAGTTCCTGAATAATCTCTTGTCTATGTTGCTGAACCCTAACAGTCGCTGCATATCGAGATGGATGGGCATCCATGCTGCCTACTACAGCAGCTATGCTAGGTTTCTTGTTGTCTCCCGCCGGGGGGTGAGTCACATCAGCTCCCAGAAATATAACCGGCTCGTTAAACACTTTTGGTCTTATGCTAGGTACTAGAATGCTATTGATGCCTCCTAATTTGACATTTATTTTAAGACAGAGATTGGATAGTGTTTGCGGTGATGTCTTATTGACGTTTTTCGCTTGTACACACTGAGTTGCCATGCCCAATAATGTGTCTCCTACTCTTTTCACTTCAGCTAAAAAAGAAAAAAAGGCAATATTATTTATCTCAATTTATAAAAATTACAAATAATTATCTCAGAGCGACCCATAAATCAAAGACGTAATTCAGTTCTTTGATCTATATTCCTATCTGTATGTACATTTATGAATATAGTTACCATATACAGGAGTTTTGCCTGGTAAAACAACACAAACTAGCTGCAACTGCGAGAAAGTCGACTTCAAGTATCGAAACATGGGTTCGACTTGATCTGGTCCAGTAGCATATTTACAAAAACATGGCTGCCCAATGATGGGCATACCAGCATCATTACTAATTTTCTGTAGTTGCGTTGTGAATGAACGTAACGCATCTTCTCGTACTGTTCTCTGGGGTGCGAAACAAGCAATTGCCCACACTCTAATTTCCACTCCAGTGAAGAACTGCTTGCCACGCATATCCCACACGCCTTGATTAGGCATCGCCTGCTGCTTCGTCTTTAGAAAGAGATACACGTTATTGAGTGTTTAAACAATATGTTTAAATAATACAAAATTATACAAAATTATCGCGGTAGATGCATCAGTATTTCCATACACAAATATACTTCTCTATTTCGTTCATTTTATTTAATACAATTTATTTAATATTATGTAACAGAAATAAACAATTCTAAATCCAGTAAAAAAAAATATATATATATATAAATAACATATATATGTTCGTTATATCTTTTCTACTAGATATATATATAAAATAAAAAATTATCACACCACTTAGTGCAAATACTGATAGCATCCGACTTTTGCAAGTGATATCGGACTGCAAATGTAACATTAGTTACATTTGTAAACCGTAAGCTACAATTACTGTATAAACAAAAACGATACTCGTTATATTTATCATTTGCAATTTATCACGATGACAATTTGAATATTCGTTACACCAACAGCCCAGATATCAAATCAACCAGGTCTAGAACCCATGCATTCATTTGACAACTTTTGGCCACATGTGTAGAGATATATATCAAATGTGATCTTATTAACTAAATACATACATTGACAATATTATCATCGCAATATAAATTAAATTATAAAGTACAAGTATCGTGAATGTATCATATATATGAGACGTAAAACAGATTAAATAAATCAAAATCAATAATAACTAGCATAAATGTATCCTATCCTTCGTAGCTAATAATTTTACTTTATACATTACATGTAGAGAAATCTAAGAACCAATAAATAATGTAGTAATCAAAAATTTAACGCTACAAAAATTTAGGCCTGCTAAAAATAATCAAAATTATCAGCCTCTGCAAATGTGTGATTCGACTAGACCTGACTGATTCTGTTGGAAGTTTCTCACCTGTCCACTGAGGGAACTTACGCGCCCTCCATACTGCAGTTTGGGCGGAGGTAGTACACGACCCCTGACTTCCATCATACTATTCGATATAGTCAATCCGAATTCTTGTACATAAGAATCATTGTTAAAGTCAGCCCTTCTAACTAGATTGTTAATTTCCCGTTCGCGATCTGGTGCGGAACGCGCTGTTGCTTTGATCATAGTCGAGGTCTGCATGTCTGTTAGCTTTTTAATGCAGCGTTGTCCGGCGACAATATTGCAAACCTAATGTCAAATAAATTACATTATTTTTCTTCAATGAAATACGATACACTGTAAGCTAAATCCGAAATTTTTGTGTATATACCTCGAGCGGCAAATACGTGTGTTTATGTTCTTGGCCGACTTGCAAGCAAGGAAGATGTGGGTGGCGCAGCTTCATTTTGTACTTATCTAAGAAATATTTGGCAACTGTACACTCAACTGTCTGTCCATTTTCCAGTTGCAATGGAAATCTGTAATTAAATTAGTAACAACAATATATTTCCCTATGTTTCACATTTTGTTATATTACATAATTTCAATATACGCTTACGATTGCATTTGAGCTGGTTTGCGTGTAACATTGCACACTCGATACTTTCGCTTCATAGCTCCGCAGTGAGTTATTTCAATCTTGAGACCCTTGATTTCTTTGGTAAATTTCACTCTCTGAGAATCCGTGAGCGGTTTTCTCTGTTCATTGATATCTCGGATATCCAGCACTTCACACATGAACTCTATAACTGGCTGCGCTTTGTAGAAGGCAGTGGCAGAGACTGGAATAAGAAATAAAGGCCAGATGAGTGAGGAGGTCATAATCAAGCGCAATACCAGGGTGTATAGCGAAGTCGAGCGGTAAAAGTCCCTGACTTTTCCAGGTTTTCCAGGCTAAAAATCTCAATTTTCCATGACCATTTTCTAACAAATATCTATGTTCACGAGGGCATTAATCCATAATTTGAAAGTTAATAGAAAAGTGACTTTTCGGTGAAATACAGATAAAATAAATTATAATACTCCAGAACGGAAGAAAACATTGTTTTATTGACGAAAAGTGTTAATTCTCAGAATTACAACACATTAAATCATCAAATTATCAAAATAAACTTTAATATTAGTGTTTTTTAAAACTTAGCTATAATTTGTTTAAAATAATTTTTATATAAACATAACTCGTTTAAAAATTTTATGATTAACACTTAAAATAATAGTATATTCTTCAGTCGAAAAATGACTCGTATCATATCAAGTACCAATTCAACTAGTAGTAGTATATGTCAACTGGCGGACTAGTGAAGAAAATCATATCTCATGTAAATTACATAATGAGATTAGACATGAGATTAGAGAGGCTTAACATAATAGAGAGAGTAATATTTTTCATTATCACAAAACATCTGATAAATTAATGTATCCTTACTTTACTTTAATTAATAATGACTACTTTACTACATTCCTAGGTAGCAAGACATGTCATTTTGACGTCAAATGTGTTTGATTCTTGCAGTTTCTTTAACTGCATCGTCAAGGATCTGTCTCTTTTTGAGACATTGCTTATTTACGGAAAAACCTCGTTCTACGGCAGCGTTTCCGTGAGAAAGAATCATAACGCTTTTCATGAAACTCGACAAATTTTCGTAATCTTTCTTACCGCAACTCGTGATAAGATCGACCCAGAAATGATCCAAACGAATCTCCGATCGCTTGAAAGTTTTAAACTTCTCTTGAACGACGGGGATACTAATGAGATGTCTGTATTCGCGATCAATTTTATCAGCCGTTATTCCCGATATAAAATTATTTTCCACATAAATCTGTAATGCGGAAGACAACCGCTTATAACCGATTTCTCCTCGACTAGCTATGGCCGGATCCATGCAAGAAACGGCTTTTGTTAGAGGGAATTTGAGAGGAAATAATTTTTTGCGAGATAAAAAAAGACAGAAAATGTCATTTTTTAAGAATTTAACGAAATTCCAGAAAAGTCACAAAATTCCATGACTTTTCCATGACTTTTCCAGGAGCCCGCAAATTCCCTGACATTTCCAGGTTTTCCAGGTTTCCATAACCGCTATACACCCTGAATACGAGTCGATGATTTTTCTTTCGCTTACCGTCGATATTCAACATCATTTTCCATTGCGACGGTCTCACCGATTGATGGAATCCAAACCACACTTCTCTGCCTCCGCCTAACGGATGGTAATATCCTTCTGGCGTACTAAAGAACGATCTACCTACTGGAGTGTATGTCATAGATGGTAAATGCCTCATTACAACATCTAAAGCGAGAACAGCGTCATATGGAATTTGTCTAGTCCGTCCCTCTAAAGCCTCTTCTAAAGCAAATAGCGAAACCTGCGCCAACCACTTTATGACCACTCGGAAAACTCTGTCTTTTCCCTCACCAGGCAGTGTAACCTACAAAAACGATTATAAACATAAATTATAATTATGATTATCGTACATACATTTTAGATTTCTCGAAAATAATACTTATGAGAGGTAATAACTTACCTCTAATTCTACTTTATCATGCCCGATAGGCAAGGGGTCCCTTGTGTACAAGTTATTTCTGCCGTCAAACACAGGCTTACGAGATTGAAATATTTTAGTATATGCATGAACCATCGTTTCTACAATTTCCCTATTAACTTTCCGAGGACATTTATCAGGTTGTATGCTAATGTCATAGTGATGTACATAGCCACGGGGCATACTAATTTGAAAATGATTAGCTCGCAAACCGATCGGTCTACCTTCTCGTCCTATGTTTGGTCTTCGAGGGCACGTAAACACTGCAAAGAATATTCATTGTTTGTCACAAAATTAACTTTTCATCAATTTTTTTTATCCATATCAGAGTTAGGATTAAATATACTTACTTGGCAGTTCTGTAGGTTGAGGAGGAGTGTGTGCCTGTTGTGCGGGAACAAGCCCCATATTGCTAGGAGCCGCGACACTACTCGCCGCTACTCCTGCTGTCCCAACAGAACCGCCACTAGTTGAGGGTCCAGGTGGGGGGGCTGCAGAAATAAAATTAAGTAAATTCTCAAGAGATCAGTATCGATTTTATATTATTTTGTTTCTACATGAAATTAGAAATAACATTACACACTTGCACTCTTCATTCTTTACTTCCGTTTATGTGCCCTCAATTTATTATCAGAATATATAGCAACAAATTTTCACGTGCAATTATATTGTTTGCAATGTATTGTATCAAACAATTATTCAATGAACTGAGAATATTAACGCTTAAGGAGAAACTTTAAGTCAAAGTTAACAGATTACGGTATCTTCCATTTCTTTTTTTACAACAGTGATTGTAACAAATGCAGAAAAACATCTCTGAACATATTTAACTTATACGATATACTTTCAATAACATCACTTTGCTATCTTAAACAAATGATATGTTCCAACATTCGTAAAGATGTCACATATATAAATATAATTTGCCATTATGCATTCCAATATCATAACAGAATACACATAACAGAAATAAACAATCAAAATTAAATACCAAATTATATGTCTCAATATTTAAGTCCATACTAATATTTCTATTGTTGCATTTATGTTACATATTTTATTATATTATTTACATTCAAACGCTTTGTTGCTATAATATCCAATATTTATATGCTCAATGATTTATTCAAATATTAAAATCTTTCTGCTAAAATATAGCTTTCAATGTCTGATAAAAAAACTTGCATTATATCTAAACGAGAAAGTCTTCAAATCTGTCAAAAATCACAATACTTATATAAGATTTTACGAAAATAGTATTTCATTAAAGAAATTCATGCTTTATAGAAATGTGCCAACAAATATTTTTATAAAAACATTCTTTTTTTGACTCATTATATAATGTAAATGAATTCTTTCATAATAATTATTCTTATAATATATTGATGTAATAATTTTAAAACATTCCAAGTTAACAATGTGCTTATGGCTGACAACTTTATTGTTTAAATTAAGATAAGATTGAAGTAGGCAAGCTAAGAACACTTTCATTTGTTATTTGACAAGTTTTTCAATGTGTCGATTGGCTAAGAAAGAATATACTAGTCTTCGAGCCTCTAGAAATTCTCTATCCTGCAGCCAATCAACACGTTTGACAAAATTTGTCATATGACAAATGAAAATATCCTTTAAGCTATTTGTCGTATGATGATTTTTCAAATGTACTGATTGGCTATCGGCGTAAGAACAGTTTTCAAGTCTCTAAAAATTTTATCCGTCCATTCAACATAAAGAATCACCCATCTCGACTTTGTCGACTAGTGACTCCGACGACTTACGTCGACCAATTTTCCATTTCGACAAGTGAAATGGTGTTCTAACGATATGCTCATAGAGGCAGCTGTGCATTTGAAAAATAAAACTGGTGTCTAAAATGTCTATCGCTGATTGACGTAAGTCGATCAGGGTCACTAGAGACTTGTAACAATTATACACTGTTATCGTAATGTAACAAATTGTCTCCTGGATCAGTTGACAATTGTTTAAGTATGTGTACTATACATTCTGCTAATTCCCCGACGCTTAACAAATTCTTTCCAGCCATGCTTCTAGCTGGGGACAGTCCTCTAGTAATGTGACTCATGTCGGAAACATGTGACACACACAGCTGGCTCGCCTAAACTCTGGGACAAATTATCCACCTGCAACGTAGATCTCGGACGCGGATCCAACTAAAAAGAATCATCAATTTTCTAATGGAGCACGAAAAGGTCAGTGGGTGTCTTCCCTATATTCCCTATCACCGTTCGGCTCTGTAAACGCGTAAACGCCTAAACGCCCGAGAGAGGCCCTTTGTTTGCACAGCAGATAAGACCGTAATCTAAAGAGAGAGAGACGCTAGAGTCAGGATTAGCTAACGCGTGGTGACCGTCGGAGTCGCGGGTGAGTGACGACACGCGTGCCTGTTGAACGGAGGTTCATCCGAGGTCATTCGGCGTGTCTTCGCTCACGGGCGCGTCGCGCGACGTTTTTCACGCGACGTTTCCGGAACCCGGGGGGGGACCACCGATCGGAGAGGAGCCACGACGAGCGCGTCCGGGGTTCGCAGGCGAGCGAGACGACGACGACGACGAGCGAGCGAGCGCGGAGCGTGCGTGCGTGCGTGCGTGCGTGCGTGCGTGCGCGCCACGAGCGGACGGGAGCGAGAGAGAGAGAGAGCCCGCCGAGCCTTCGTTCCTCTTCGGTCGAGGGGAACATCCGCGGGGATGGTTTCGGAGCGTGTTTACGGGGTTTTCCGCGGACCCCCGCGGGGGTCCGACGGCGCGGTGGCACTCACGTTGTCCTGCGGGGTACATTCTCGCTGCCGCCGATTGTAAAAGACCAGATAACCACTAATAAATAAGTAAAAAAATTCAACACAAGACCCCACTGGCCACACCACACGCTTCCCCACAACACACACTGCGCGAACGACACCACCAAACGAGCCCAGTCCCTCCGCAATGGCGTCCGCTAGCGCGGCCGCCATTGGCCGCGCCGCGGCCAATCGCCGCGCGACGAACGACCCTCGCGCTCGGCCGTCCGCGGCGCTTCGCGCGCAACGCACGTTACCTGCGCGCGCGGCATCCGCGAATACGTTCGAATTTACTTAGCCCAACGAGTCTCTCGGAAAATTATCGTTCGATTATCCGGCAACTTCCGTTAATTGATATACACGTGGAAGTTCTCGACGTTGAATTTTTTTTTAAATGAAAAAAAAATCGGACACCTGTCGATATTGATAATGCCAATGACGACTTTTCTATAGTCATCTCCGATGATTGTTCGATTAACGAGACTAACGGATAAAAATAGCGATGAGCTACCAACCCGGAAGATTCAATCGACGCGTCATTGATCTCCTTATCATTCCTCATCTACGCTGTTAACAAGATATCGCTATATATTTGTTAATCTTGTAATTTGGCACGTGTCGTGAAAAGACGAGTAACGAACTACGATTAAATTAATCGGCGATTAATATTCAATCGACAGAATTGCTCAAGAGATTTATAATAATTTGTCGTTTCTAATCTTTTCCCATATGTTAAATAACGAGGAATTGATTCTATTCGTAACAAGCTAGCGTTACTCGATAAGTTAATCTGCGATTAAATTAATCGGAGTTTCGTCAAAGTCACCCGTAGTGATGGAT
>NW_020219940.1:0-1081 GCF_003070985.1 Temnothorax curvispinosus | reverse complement strand
ATCGAACTTACTACCGTACCAAAGAAGTTTCATTTCGTACGCCTATTGGTCGAATTTTCGTTACCCTTTTTGTGTCGCACAATCGAACTTACTACCGTACCAAAGAAGTTCCACTTCCGTTACACTTTTTCGTATCGCGAATCGAATTCACTACCGTGCCTAAAGAAGTTTCACTTCAAAATCGATTTGTTATTTATCGAAACATTTTTTAGGTCGGGACGATTAGGAATGTACATTTTTTCAGCTAGATTAGTGCCTATAGTACATAAAAATTCGTTGAAAGTATTTGTAAGGGTGCAGTCCCATTAAGCACGGATCGGAATGACGGATCGGATTTCTCATTAGAATTGACTAGAATTGAGCGGTTTGTTCCAGTTCCGTTCCGTAACAGTTTTCTCTACCAGTTCCATGTAGCAAATACGGATCAGAACGTCGCTTCGGTCGCAGGTAAATGTGCCTTATTCGTCGATATTTTGTTATTTTGATGCGACTGAAGCAATAAACGTATATTATTTGTGCAATTGTTATCTTGCCGATAACATTGTTGCGAGTACTCTGAAATACTGAATTGTAGGAGTAAAAAATATTTTGTAATCAGATTCCGTTCCGTTTTTGCTACATGGGACTGGTAGAGAAACTTTTTACGGAACGGAACGGACATGCGTGATTGAGTTGACAGAGAAAATGTCACAAAAAACGTAAACAATTTTGCGATTAACTTATTATTATAAGACAGATACTCTACTTTTTTTTCTAAGAATTATAAATAAATACAAGATCGTACATCTCAATGTTTTCAACTTTACATACACATATATGTATAATGTAACAACGAAACATTCATTTTTTTAAACCCGAATATGAACTACTCGTCAGGTTTTATTGAAATAGAAATAAATGTTTTATTTGTTTATTACGTAATGTATAATGTATTGGTAGAAAGATAAAAATGTAATGATAATAGTACAAAATATAATAGAATAATAATACGAAAAATTGTGTCGCCTTTCATGTTTCGCCTCTGCTAATTCTTTGTCTTCTGTCCTGTGAACGAGACGCAGCAGCTCTACTTGCATTTGCC
>NW_020219939.1:208313-210975 GCF_003070985.1 Temnothorax curvispinosus | reverse complement strand
TACGTTAAACGTTAGAGCACAAGTACAGAGCGAATAATAAAAAAATATACCGCAACTTAAAATAAGGTTGTCAACATGTCACAAGACAAAATTCTCCATTGGAGAGAGTGAGAGGAGAGAGTTCTTATTTCTGCCGCGACGGTACGGCGCTACCGTCAACGCAGAGTTCTCGGCTCAGGGACCAGGAGCCTTAACCAGGGTAATTTATGAAAACTGTCAACGATTTCATACTCTCATACCTTTCGTCATACTTTCTCTGTAATATACGAAAGATTGCGTTCACTGCCGTTATTATCAAATTTTTATTTCCATGTCTTTGATAGTGCTATATATTTTTAAGTTTACTGAAAGTTATATTTATTCACAAAAAGTGAATGTCTATTTATCACAGCTTAGAACACCTCGTGTAAATTTCTTGCTACATTATTAAAAAATCATTAGAAGAGAACAATAGACTGTCGTAACTGAACTTCAGAAACATGTTGTCGTTAATTCGTTTTGCTACTGATTAAATGCCACTGGAAATATCACGGTATTATATAATTTTGTATTAAAGCGCTCATGATGCCTAAGAACGTGCGCGAAAATTCTATATTGCATAAGATATTGCACCATTACACAGAGTAAATAAAGAGCAATGACCGCAGGAATGCATTTTAATGTGCAAGGAACTTTACAGCGTAAATTAGTCGTTTTAATAGAAAAAATATATATGTAAACAGACAATAATTAGCTTTATAAATAGATTATTTGTATCTTTAAGAAACTTTAGTGTTTTACTTCTTTCTGAAAACAAAAAAATGCGTGATATATTCGTGTAAATATTTGATTCTAGGGTCGCATTGTGAACGATCCGCGACCTCGTCTCTCGGCTTCTCAGCAAGCCCAGATACTGAGCGATGTGCAACAGCACCAGCAACAGTACCGGCAACGTCCCATTCAAGATTTCAAGAATCCGCGGGTTTCCTCGTTCGAACAAGCACAATCGAGCACGCCGTACTCCTCCCTGGCCAAGTACAAAGTTGATCGAGCGAAGCAACAGTTGCAACAGTTGCAGCAGCAGCAACAACAAGTGCAACAGCTTCTGCAACAACAACAACAGAAGATCGCCCAGCAACTCGGTACTTCGAACTTCGTGAACGGTGGCAGCGGCGGTGGCAGCGGCGGTGGCAGCGGCGGCGTGCAAACGCCACAATACCAGCAACGGCAGCAATACCAGCAACAACAATACAATCAGTACAATCAGAATGGCTTCCAAAATCTTCAACAGGATCTGTCGCAACCGCTGTTTAGCGATCAGCAGACGGTACAGTTACAGGAATATCTCGAGAAGCAGCGCGAGCTGGAGCTGCTCCAGAAGCAACGGCAGCAGCTGCTGTACGAGCAACAGGAATTGCGCAGGCAGCTGGAACTGCTGCGACTTCAGCAACTCCAGAGGCTCACTTCCACTACACCACTTCCACCTACCGCGACATCGATCCCGATCACCGTTAGCACCACTTCCTCACCGTTGTTGCTCTCTTCGCCGTCGGCGCGACGTATCACGCCGTCGGAAGCGGAGCTTTTCCTTAAAGCAATTGCTAGCCATCAGAAGAAGTATACGACGACAGCAGCAAGCACGACTACAACGACCACTACCACGCAACCACCTCCGCCATCCAGACGTCTGATTACCTCTAATGCTCATCAGGAGACAGATATACCGGAGAACTTGCTCAGCCTGCTGCAGGGTCAAGAGTCAATTGTTGCAGCAAGGTAAACCGAAGCCGCAGATCAAGGTGATCTATCAGACCGATAAACCCAGCACGACGAGACAGACTTCCAGCGGCAGAAGCAGGAGCTCTCCACAGTCTGAGCGGACATTGTTGCTGAAGCAACTCAAACTCGCTCTATCTCAGTCCGGCGATGACGATGACGTTGTCAGGAATGTCACTACCAGGGATCTGATACTACCGAACGGCAAGAAGATTCAGGTTATTCACGCGCCGAACGGTTTATCATCCATCGCATCGAGTTCCACTATTCAGACGTCAGCTATACCGTCCTCGACGACCACCATCAAGCCTCCGAAGGCGCTCTTTGAGGAGCTGACGAAGGGCGGCGTATTGTCACCGGGTGCCGATTTCGAGATCATCCGGCAGAAGAGCGACGGCAGGCTCGAGGAGATCGGCAAGACGCCGATAATCCAGAATCTACCGGCAAAGAAAGTCACGTTCGTTTTGTTGGAGGAACAGCCGGACGGCAGTTACAAGGTGCAGGGTATCAAGGGTAACGCCAACGACAAGGAGAGTGGCACCGACGTCGAGTCCATCGTCGAGAAGATCAAGAAGGGCGAGCTGAAGCTGCCACCCAGCTCGCTCGGACCGACCACGCAATCGTCTACACTAGAACATCTCGAGTCCAGCATCGATCCGAATCTGATAGTGTCCACTGGCACGTCCAGAACGCCGATATCATCTCATCACTCCGTCAGCACGAAGGCGGCGACCTTCAGACCCACCACCGTCAGATCTACCTCGACCAGATACGAAAGGTGATTATCGCGATGATCGCATTCATATAATCCATTTCAAACAAATAACAAATAACAAATTTAAATTAGTGGTTAAAGTTTTTAAAAGTTTTTCATGTATAATTAAAGGTGACGTTAAGAGCGAAATTA